>NW_027197292.1:5000-64537 GCF_038502225.1 Cherax quadricarinatus | reverse complement strand
GTGGTGGTAGTTGTTGCAACCCCTGAATGGGTTACAATGATTATTATGTATATATATATATATATTGTATATTACCTTTTCATTTAATTTTATATTGCTTATATTTGCGATAATAGCTAAATCGTAAATGTATGACTTTATATTATTATTTGACTGTTATATTGTTATTTAGCTTATGTTGTTAGGATGTATATAAAATGTGCTCAGTTAGGCTTGATTGTCAAACTACTGTAATTATCGCTTGTCGCTCGTTATACTGCCGGCTTCTGAGCTGCAGTTGTCCACGTAGCTATCACGTGATCGAGGGGGGGGGGTGTCCTCACCTCTTGTGAAATTGTCAGTCTGCTGGAGACTCGCTTGCTGGTTGGACAGCTTGTCTGTCTGACAGTCTGCTGGAGACTCGCTTGCTGGTTGGACAGCTTGTCTGTCTGACAGTCTGCTGGAGACTCGCTTGCTGGTTGGACAGATTGTCTGTCTCATTATTCTTGTTAGTTCTGTAGAACTTTGTTCACAGAACATTGTAAAGACTTAGTGATTTTCGACGTTGTACTGAGGTTGTGTGTCACATAGACACTCTGAGTATCTCAGGTCCTTAGCTATAGCTTCTGACCTAATTTTGTACTGGTTCCTGTGTATTGTCACAGTCACAGTTTTACCTATGCTGAACGAAGATTCAGTATTATGGGAGTTTTGTAACTTTTGTGGAGGATCTGCTGATGGTCCCTACTTAGTGTCGTTATATTATTTCCCAGTTCCTGATTCTGTGTCGCAGTCGCTTGATATTGCATTGCTATTGGGCTTAGCATTCTTTGTTGTTCAAGCAGACTGTTCGGGTTGCCAGTCGGTCAAGAAGTTAGTCTATTTGAGGACTTTGTCAGTCACTTGTTTAAGTCTTATTCGAGTCTTGAGACATAGTTAACTACTTAAGAGCACTTACACGCATACACACACTTGTACATATTTGTAATATCTTATTAAATGTTAATGTACCTGACGGTACTTAAGAATTATAAATGTGATATGTGCTTTCAGCACAATAATATTGAACTCGAGAGATTGATTTTATTTTGATTGCTGTAATTAATTTAATTTGATAATATACCTCTAGACAACTTACTACTTAATAAATTTATTAAATTTTAATTTCTCTAGTTAGTAGCCTACCAGTTGTAATCCTAAAGCACTATTGAACCATACTGAATTTTAATGGATAATTGGACAAGGATACTGACTACTTGTTACGAAAACCCAGTAACAGGCTGGATGCTAGAAGGGCAGTCCTTTCTAGTATTCACTGGAGATCTCTAAGCTTTTAGAATCGCGTTTTTTGTAACAAATGGGGGCCTGACCGGGAGGCTCTTGATCCAAGGTGTTGGAGAAATTGTCCAGTTTGACATAATAGTACTTCTATGATCGAACACTTTGAGTACTTTCCTAATCTGAAGACTTTGAGTTTAGTCTTGTACAACATACCAGGTGGATGTATGTACCTGACTGAGTCTCTTGATCCAAGGAGATGGAAATACTGTTTTTGACAACCAACACTAAAATTCCTATTAAGATTATAGTTTCCCATAATCACTATCTCGTAGTACAATTATTTTCGTGATGTATGCCAAAGTGAAACAGTTAATTGATACTCTGACTTTGTCTGAGTTAAGTACATTAAAACTTCAGACGTGTTGGCAAGTAGCCAAGTATCTCGTTGTGACGTATAACAGGAATTACACCGCTGAAACTGTCAGAGCATTAATTAAAGATATATTGTTTCCTGCTCATACAAAGATGTCTGATTATGATTCAGATTCAGAAAGCCTAGTGTCACAATTAGGAAGTATGACTCTATTTGATGAAGAAAGAGCAACTAGAGCAGAAGTGAGCCTAGTGGCTGAGCCTAGTGTAGCTCAGTTCTCGCTCACACCTTCCCGCCTCACTGACACTATAGCACAGAGTGTAGCTGGTTGGATGACACAGCCTAATACTAGTACCGTGTATACTACACCTGTATTTACTTATCCTAGACCAGATCTAGACTCTCTAGAGACGGCTGGACCAAGTGTCCGACCTAAGGACCGTTCAGACCATGTTAATTTCCCTACTCCTCCATTACCCACTGGTCCTATCTCTCAGGAACAGTTTGAGAGGTTGGAACGCCTCCTTATGTTGCAGACTGCACAAATAGAGGCACAGAGGAGATTGAACGAAGAAGATTTCCAAAGAGAAAATGTTCGTCTGGGAAGAAATCAGACTGATAGATCACAGGACACATTTAATGTGCAGAAAGCTGCATCCATGGTTCCTAAGTTTTTTGAAAGTGACTTAGACACATATTTTGATGTGTTTGAGAACCAGGCACGTGCTATGAACTGGCCACGTAAGCACTGGGCAACATTGCTTCATACTGCTTTGACAGGAAGAGCTCAAACTTGTACGGCTGCTTTGCCATTTGCCAAGTACATTAGTTATGACGCTGTCAAACAAACAATTCTAGAGACGTATAACTTGTTACCTGTAAGTTATCAAAGAGCATTTCGTACGTTACAACGACGACAAGATCAAACTGGTGTAGAGTTTGCTCGTGAGAAAAAAGTTGCATTTGAGAGATGGTCTAGAGCTGCTAAGTGTACCAACTACGACAGTCTAGTTCAGTTGTTACTACATGAAGAGTTTAACAACTGTATGTCTGCTGACATACAAGAATATCTGATCGATCATACTACCTCAGATATTCTGGAAACTGCAGCATTAGCAGACAATTACGAAATTTCTCACAAACTTGTACGTACTAAAACACTCAGAAACAAGGTAACTAAAAATTGTCCTAGAAGTTGGCAACCTAAATCAGCTGCTCATTGCCGGCCTGATGTACCTGTTACTGTAACTTCTTGTACCTTTACCAGGAAAACTCACAATCCTGAATCTGTCTCTGTGGCTAGACAGAAATCTGATATCGAGAAGAAGAAAGTTAAATGTACCTATTGTAACAGAAAAGGACATACTAGAGAGTATTGCTATAAGTTAGAAAGAGATACGAGAAACAGTCGTGCGGCTGGCGCCCCCACTCAAGTCGTATCCTCTTCCGAGCAACAAAGACACCAAAATCCTAGCAATTCCTCTTATCCTACTGTTTTAGATAATGTTACTCAGGATAGATGACTAGCGTCAGAAAGTGTATCTGACGAAAAGATTCGTTCAGCGATGAGTCCTTACTTTTCGAGAGATAAAGTAGGATTTGACGAATCACATCTAACTGAGATAATTACTTTCAGAGACACTGGCAGTTATCTCACGTTATTAAGAGAAGATGTACTGCCCATAACTGACGATACCTATTGTAAGATAGATGTATTGTTAGAAGCCTATGGAGGGGCTGTTATAAAAGTGCCTCTGCACAAAGTTTATATTGAAACAAGCTATTATACTGGTTATATTTCAGTGGGTATATCCAGTGGTGTATTTCCCATCAGGTCAGTGGACTTGTTGATAGGGAACGATATCCTTCATGCTGGTATATGTAAGGAACCACTTGTGATTGATAATAACACTGATGATAATTATGCCATTGAAGCTTGTAGAGAGAAACCTATTTTATTTCCTCTCAGCGCAATTACTAGAGCTATGTCAAAGATTCAACAACCATCCTTGTCTCCTGTTGAGTTAGTGGATGACAATGATTTGGGGTTGAATATGTTGTTTAGTGACGCTCTGCGCCCAGGGTCATTAACATTGACTCCCCCCGGTCATCAACCTAGTCAGGACACAACTGACATTAAATTTCTAACTCATGATGATTTAATCAAGGATCAGTTTGTTGATCAGTCACTGGAAAAACTGAGAGATATAGCAGTTACTGAGAGTGAAGCAAAGGATCTCGATAATTGTTACTATTATAGTAACGGTGTACTGATGGAGAAAAATACATGTAAGTTGTCAGCTGATAGTGTTTCTACCACAGTCAAGAATCGAGTTGTGTTACCAGTTACATTTCGTGAACAAGCCATTGATTTTGCTCACAATAGTCCCATAGGAGGACATTTGGGTGTCAAGAAGACACTCGGTAAACTGGCAAAACATTTTACTTGGCCAAAGATGAAGGAAACAGTAGCTGATCATGTGCGACGTTGCCACGTGTGTCAAGTGACAGGCAAGCCAGCGCACACACCTCCACCTGCGCCTCTCATTCCTATCACCGTGCATGGTGAACCATTCTCACGTCTTATTATTGATTGTGTTGGTCCTTTGCCTAGAACCAAACTAGGAAACCAATACTTATTTACTATTATGGACGCTGCAACACGCTATCCCGAAGCTATTCCTATGAGAAAAATTAATGCTCGTGCTATTGTGAGAGCGCTGATGAAATTTTTCTCCCAGGTTGGATTGCCACGAGAGATACAATCAGATCAGGGATCTAATTTCACTTCTAAGATCTTTCGAGAAACATTATCCCACCTAGGAATAAAGTCTGTACTTTCAACCAGTTATCATCCACAGTCACAAGGGGCTCTAGAGAGATTTCATCAGACACTGAAGTCCATGATGAGAGCTTATTGTGAGCATTTTTCTAGAGACTGGGATGAGGGTATACCTTTTCTTCTGTTCGCTATGAGAGAAAGTGAGCAAGAAAGTCTCGGATTTAGTCCGTTTGAATTAATATTCGGACACCAAGTGCGTGGTCCTCTTGCAGTGTTGAAAGACGTGTGGACAGGAAAATCAAATCCATCATTGAGTACTTCACCTTCATTAATGCAGCAACATTTGACAGCCGCTAGAGAGCTAGCTTCGAAAAACCTAGTTTCAGCCCAAGCTAGAATGAAGCAACATTATGACAAGCGTGCTGTCCCTCGTTCTTTTAAAGCAGGAGATAAGGTGATGGCTCGGAAATTAGTACCAGGTCATGCTCTACAAGCCAGGTATGATGGTCCCCTGGAAGTAGTGAAAAAGCTTAGCGACGTAAATTATTTGGTACGTACGCCTGGGAAAAAGAAATCTAATCATGTGTACCATGTTAACCAGCTCAAGGCATACTACGCTAGTCCTCTACCTACTACTTCTATTCTTCCTAGGACAGAGGAAGAAAACGTCAGTCTACCTGACATCTCTAGAGGTATAGAGGTTCGTTTAGAAAATTCTGTGACTCTACAGTCACTAGACGATTTTCTTAGTAACCTTGGGATTGATAAAGCTGGTGATGTTAAAAACATGATTTTGCATTTCCCTGAATTGTTCGGTGATGTTCCTAAACGTTGTACTCTGGGTGTACATGACGTTGATGTACAGGGAGCATCACCCATTAAGCAATCACCATATAGGATGAGTCCAACAAAGCATAAAGCATTGAGAGAAGAGGTTGATTTTCTGTTATCTCACGGACTTATTGAACGCAGTAAAAGTCCATGGGCATCTCCCTGTATTTTAGTGCCTAAACCTGACGGTAGTTTCAGGATGTGCACTGATTACAGGAAAGTGAACTCTGTCACCTTGCCTGATGGTTATCCTCTACCTCGCATTGACGACCTTATGGACCGTGTGTCAGGAGCCCAGTTTGTCAGCCGTTTAGATCTCTTACGAGGCTATTATCAAGTCCCGCTTACTGAACGTGCTCAAGAAATATCTGCTTTTACTGTTCAAGATGGATTGTTTAACTACCTCGTCACCCCCTTCGGCCTATGTAACGCGGCTTCTTCATTCCAGCGTATAATGAACGAGTTGACCCACAACTTAGAAGGAGTAGAAGCCTACCTTGACGACTTAGTGGTGTACTGTGACGAGTGGGAACAGCACTTGACGCGTCTCAGAGCATTGTTTGAGAGACTGGCGCACTACAACTTCACTGTTAACTTAGCTAAATGTAGTTTTGGTCAAGCCAAGATTACCTATCTAGGCTTTTGTATCGGCCAAGGTGAGGTTGCTCCTATTGAGGCTAAGGTTCGTGCAATTTCTGAATTTCCAGTGCCACAGGATAGGAAAGGAGTACAGAGATTCCTGGGTATGGCAGGATATTATCGCAGGTTCTGTCCAAACTTTTCTCAGATTGCAGCTCCTCTCACTGAGCTTACTAGTAGCAAAGTTCAGTTCACCTGGACTAGAGATTGTTCAGACTCGTTCAAAAGGTTGAAGCACTTGCTATCCTCTGCTCCTGTGTTGAAGAGTCCTAATTTCAATCTTCCCTTCTTTTTACATATAGATGCGAGTGGCTATGCAGTGGGCGCTGTGCTACTCCAACAGTCAACATCCACTGATATTCTCCATCCTATATGTTACTATTCATCTAAGCTTAAACGACACCAGAAAAATTATGCCACTATTGAGAAAGAGGCTCTAGCTCTTGTGGTGTCATTGGAACATTTTGACGTGTATTTGGGCACTTCCCCATTTAAAATTAACGTTTTTTCAGACCACAATCCACTCACTTATATTAATACCATGAAAAGTAAAAATGCTAGGATCATGAGGTGGGCTCTCAGAATCCAACCTTATTCTATTAGTATAAAACACATAAGTGGTCATTGTAATGTAATTGCTGACGCTCTGTCTCGTCCTTAATAATTATCAGTTACATTAAATTAACGTAATTTTATGCCCAAATGCCTTTTGTTACTTGCTATGTCAAATTCAGTAAAGTAACTTAATCCCTCCAGCCCATATTAACTATATATACTCATGTCATGTCTAATTATTATATTTATATATTCACAGTAATGTTGTGTGAGGAGGAGACAAGCTGAGTGTTGAGTGAGTAGTGTGGTGCGGGTGATGTACTGCGTGACGCAACACTGTCCTGTCGCAGACCCCCCCCCCCTCACTACACACCTTAAGCTGTTTCATACTCAGATGTTCATACTGCCTAGCATTACACAACCACTACTTAAGAGTGGAATGCAGTCTCCTCTACTATGATCGAGCCTCAACGTGCCCTCCTTGTCAGCGCTATCCTGTCTCTACACTGATGTATATAACCACGAGTATACAGAAATACGATACTGTGTACTGCCCTAGTTAGGGGCATATCCTAGTGACGGACGCTGTGAAATTGTAGAAGTGCTTGGCACAAGAGAGACTCTGATTAATGTTTAATTTTTATATTGATAATAATATTGATATGAGTAATCAGAAATAATGTGAAAAACAACATGCAACTCCTAGTGCGACCCTCTGTCGTGTTGGGGGGGGTGTTGCAACCCCTGAATGGGTTACAATGATTATTATGTATATATATATATATATATTGTATATTACCTTTTCATTTAATTTTATATTGCTTATATTTGCGATAATAGCTAAATCGTAAATGTATGACTTTATATTATTATTTGACTGTTATATTGTTATTTAGCTTATGTTGTTAGGATGTATATAAAATGTGCTCAGTTAGGCTTGATTGTCAAACTACTGTAATTATCGCTTGTCGCTCGTTATACTGCCGGCTTCTGAGCTGCAGTTGTCCACGTAGCTATCACGTGATCGAGGGGGGGGGGGTGTCCTCACCTCTTGTGAAATTGTCAGTCTGCTGGAGACTCGCTTGCTGGTTGGACAGCTTGTCTGTCTGACAGTCTGCTGGAGACTCGCTTGCTGGTTGGACAGCTTGTCTGTCTGACAGTCTGCTGGAGACTCGCTTGCTGGTTGGACAGATTGTCTGTCTCATTATTCTTGTTAGTTCTGTAGAACTTTGTTCACAGAACATTGTAAAGACTTAGTGATTTTCGACGTTGTACTGAGGTTGTGTGTCACATAGACACTCTGAGTATCTCAGGTCCTTAGCTATAGCTTCTGACCTAATTTTGTACTGGCTCCTGTGTATTGTCACAGTCACAGTTTTACCTATGCTGAACGAAGATTCAGTATTATGGGAGTTTTGTAACTTTTGTGGAGGATCTGCTGATGGTCCCTACTTAGTGTCGTTATATTATTTCCCAGTTCCTGATTCTGTGTCGCAGTCGCTTGATATTGCATTGCTATTGGGCTTAGCATTCTTTGTTGTTCAAGCAGACTGTTCGGGTTGCCAGTCGGTCAAGAAGTTAGTCTATTTGAGGACTTTGTCAGTCACTTGTTTAAGTCTTATTCGAGTCTTGAGACATAGTTAACTACTTAAGAGCACTTACACGCATACACACACTTGTACATATTTGTAATATCTTATTAAATGTTAATGTACCTGACGGTACTTAAGAATTATAAATGTGATATGTGCTTTCAGCACAATAATATTGAACTCGAGAGATTGATTTTATTTTGATTGCTGTAATTAATTTAATTTGATAATATACCTCTAGACAACTTACTACTTAATAAATTTATTAAATTTTAATTTCTCTAGTTAGTAGCCTACCAGTTGTAATCCTAAAGCACTATTGAACCATACTGAATTTTAATGGATAATTGGACAAGGATACTGACTACTTGTTACGAAAACCCAGTAACAGGCTGGATGCTAGAAGGGCAGTCCTTTCTAGTATTCACTGGAGATCTCTAAGCTTTTAGAATCGCGTTTTTTGTAACAGTAGTATTGAGGAACTAAGGAGGAGGAGCCAGTCAAATATAAAGAAATGGGAGCACTGCAAGGGAGCTAGGTGCCCACAGAGGGAGAGCAAGTGCACAGAGGTGGGGGGAAGGGGAAGTGATGAAATAAATAATGAAGGAACAGAAACACGCGACAGAAGAAAGACAAAAAAAAAAAGGAAAGAGGAAAGGGAAAGAGGGAGAAGAAGAAAAAAAATGAGGAATCAGGTTAGTCATGGGAGTTCTGAAGTTTGGAGCATTTTACTATGTAGTGGGAGAGGAAGGCATCTACAGAAACGAAGCCAGGACTAAGATTCATACAAGGAAAGTCGTGTATTAGAAAGGATTCAACAAGACGGCGACTGTTAAAGTTGGAAGTAGGGAAGACAGTTTTAGCAGAAGACCACTCTATAGGATGGCTGTGATCTCTGACGTGACAGAAAAGAGCATTGTTAGTGTCGGCAAGGCTAACAGTAATAAATATCATAAACCTGATATTCCTCTTCGTCCTATCATATCCTCTAGAGATTCTGTCTCTTATTCTCTTGCTTCTTGGTTGGCCAAAACCCTCACTCCCTTTCTTGGTACTTTTTCTCCTGCCCACCTCCGTCACTCTCAAGACTTCATTGAACGGGTTCGCTCTCTCCCAACCTGTAAGATGCTTAGTCTTGACGTTGAGTCCCTCTTCACCAATGTCCCTCTTGATGATGTCCTTGATTTCCTTAGAGAGAAGGCCCTTGAAGGGTTTCTACATCTCCCTATACCTATTGAAGTCTTTCTTGATCTTATCCGCCTCTGTGTGGAATCTAATTCTTTTTCCTTCCAAGGGAAATATTATTCTCAAACCTTCGGTGTCGCTATGGGCTCTCCTCTCTCTCCTGTCCTTGCTAATCTTTACATGGAATACATCGAGACTATTCTTTTTCCTACCATCGATGTGCAACCTTCACTCTGGCTCCGCTATGTGGATGACATCTTTGCTCTGTGGCCTCATGACTCCAATCTATTCCAACCTTTTCCTGAAGCTCTTAATAATCTTGCCCCTTCCATTAAGTTTAAAGCTGAATGGGAATCTAATTCCTTGCTTCCTTTCCTTGATGTCCATGTCCACCGCTCAGATACAGGTTTTTCCTTTTCCGTTTACCGATAACCTATGAACAGTGACATGTACATTCTCTACTTTCCCTATCATGCTTCCCTTGTCAAGAAAAGTGTTCTTATCTCCCTCTTTCTCCGTGCCCTCCGCATTGGTGATCCTCAGCTCCTTCCAGCAGAAATTTCCACTCTTCATAATTCGTTTTCCCGTCTTGGCTACCCTTCCCATTTCATAGACTCTGCCTTCTCACGAGCTAAACGTAATTTCTTCTCTCCCAAACTGTCTACTCCTGGGAACTCTTCTGTCCTCGGCCTTCCCTACATTTCCGGTCTTTCTAATCTCAAAAATTCTCAACGTCCCTTAGACATCAAGCTTACTTTCCCCAGACTAACACTCTTCGCACTAATCTCGTTCATACCTCTCCTCCCTCTACAGATGTTCCTGGTGTCTACTCTATTTCTTGCTCCTCCTGTCCTCTTCAATACTTTGGAGAAACTGGCCGATCTCTTTCTGACAGACTTAGGGAGCACAAATATAGTGTTAGGCTTGCCGACACTAACAATGCTCTTTTCTGTCACATCAGAGATCACAGCCATCCAATAGACTGGTCTTCTGCTAAAACTGTCTTCCCTACTTCCAACTTTAACAGTCGCTGTCTTGTTGAATCCTCTCTAATACACAACTTTCCTTGTATGATTCTTAGTCCTGGCTTCGTCTCTGTTGATGCCTTCCTCTCCCACTACATTGTAAAATGCTCCAAATTTCAAAACACCCGTGACTTAACCTGATTCCTCATTTTTTCTTCTTCTCCCTCTTCCCCTTTCCTCTTTCCTTTTTTTTTGTCTTGTTTCTGTTCATTTTTTATTTCATCCCTTCCCCTTCCCCCACCTCTGTGCACTTGCTCTCCCTCTATGGGCACCTAGCTCCCTTGCAGTGCTCCCCTGTCTTTATATTTGACTGACTCCTCCTCCTTAGTTCCCCAATACTACCACTACTACTACTACTACTACTACTACTACTACTACTACTACTACTACCACCACCACCACCACTACCTCTTCCTGCCTATATATAGCCGTCGTGCTCCACTTCTGGTTAGTGTGACTTTGTAAATGGTCCAAGTCGGACCGAAACGTCGTCGTAAGCTCCTCTCTTCTATGTGCGGGTTATTTGTGTATCGTTCCAGTCACGGTATTGTGCCTTTTTTTGTTATTCACCTATCAATGTGCTGACTCTGGCACAAAGGTTTTTATAAAGTCTCACTAAACTCTTGAAAAATTTAAAAGCTATAAAAACGCGAATTTTCAATAAATCTCAATTTTGTGTTTGTAAATTCTAATCTATTTAAAATTCTTTACAATCCTCTAAGAAAAAACCTTTCGAGTTACTATTTTAAGAAAGTCCAATTTGACAAAATATCTCTAAAACTGGCAAAATGGCACGTACAAATTTTAAATTCAATAAAAAAATCCTCCCACCTAAAGTATTGGAACTTTAAGTTGACTTCTAACACAGCTGAATAAGCACTAAGTGTATGTTCACGGGCGAGTGTGACGAGGATCAATACCCGGTCCAGTATTGTTTCTTTGTGTAAACGACTAGACTGAGAAAACTGAGTGAAAGGTGTCGCCGTATGCAGACGTGAAACTAATGAGAAAAATACAAACAGTAGACCAGGAAAGACTACAAATGGATCTTGACAAGCCACTTGACTGGTCTGATAAGTGGGTATTGGAATTTAACACCAGCGAATCTAAATTTATGAAACTCGGAGAATAGCATAGAAGTCCACTAAATCTCTATGGAAGAGAAGAACTTCAAGTGGAACAATAGTTCCGAGTATTTCGCCTGGGCACACATCAGTTGAATAACCGCTGCAACAAAAACGTGACTGGCATATTTATGGTAGCTTTCAGGAACATCAAGAAGGAAGCATTCATGGCCAAATGCATAGCATATGTTAGGCTTCTCTTGGCATATGCAGCGTCAGCAGAAAACTCACATCTGGTAAACATGTAAAGAAGCTGAAAAAGATCCATAGGTTTGCAATCGAAATAAAGCCTGAGCTTGGGGATACGAACTGTGAGGACAGGCTAGAGGAGTTAAATCTGACGACACTAGAGGACAGAAGGAGCAGAGTTGGCATGATTAAGACGTACAAAATAATGTTAAGCATTGACAGGGTGGAAAGGTAATGTGTGAGAGGCTGGTCAAAGTTGTACAAGGTCACAACTGGAAGTTAAAATACAGCTGAGATATAGTGCTGTTGGGAAATACTTCTCTAGCCTTCAAGTGGTCAGGAAATTGAATAACCTAGAGAGCGAAGCGGTAAAGGCAGATTTCATTCATAGCTCCAAGAAGAGGTATGACAGGAGTGTGTAAAGCCATTAGCGGTCAAGAGTCAGGGAGGACTCTGCCCTGACTCTGTTGACCTCTACTGTAGGTGTCTGACAGACACACAGACACAGACACAGACACACACAGAAATACACAGACACACACAGACACACACACACACACACACACACACACACACACACACACACACACACACACACACACACACACAAGGAATAGATGAGACGGGAGAAAGAGACTACATAGCAGGTACACTTCAGTCTGGGGAACACAAAGTGGTCATTGCAGTGATGTATAATCCACCACAGAACTGCAGGAGGCCAAGAGAGGAATATGAAGAGAGCAACAGAGCAATGGTGGACACACTTGCTGAGGTGGCAAGAAGAGCTCACTCCAGCAGAGCAAAGTTGCTGGTTATGGGGGATTTCAACCACAGGGAGATTGACTGGGAAAACCTGGAGCCACATGGGGGTCCCGAAACATGGAGAGCCAGGATGTTGGACGTGGTGCTGGAAAACCTCATGCACCAACATGTTAAGGACACTACCAGAGTGAGAGGGGAGGATGAACCAGCAAGATTGGACCTTGTTTTCACCCTGGGCAGCTCAGATATTGAGGACATCAAGTATGAGAGTCCCCTAGGAGCTAGCGACCACGTGGTTCTGTGTTTGAATACATAGTAGAACTGCAAGTGCAGAGAATAACAGGAGTTGAATGGGAAAAGCCTGACTATAAAAGAGGGGACTACATAGGGTTGAAGAACTTCCTGCGGGAGGTCCAGTGGGACAGTGAACTGGCAGGAAAGCCAGTATATGAAATGATGGAATATGTAACAACAAAATGCAAGGAGGCAGTGGAAAGGTTTATTCCCAAGGGCAACAGAAACAACGGGAAGACCAGAACGAGCCCCTGGTTTACCCGACGGTGTAAGGAGGCAAAAACAAAGTGCAATAGAGAATGGAAAAAGTACAGAAGGCAGAGAACACACGAAAATAGGGAGATCAGTCGCAGAGCCAGGAATGAGTATGCACAGGTAAGGAGGGAGGCCCAGCGACAGTATGAAAATGACATAGCATCGAGAATCAAGACTGACCCGAAACTGTTGTATAGCCACATCAGGAGGAAGACAACAGTCAAAGACCAGGTGATCAGATTAAGGACAGAAGGTGGAGAACTCACAAGAAATGATCAGGAGGCATGTGAGGAGCTGAACAGGAGATTTAAGGAAGTTTTTACAGTAGAGACAGGAAGGGCTGTGGGAAGACAGCACAGAAGGGAACATCAAGAGGAAATATACCAACAAGTGTTGGATGACATACGAACAACTGAGGAGGAGGTGAAGAAGCTCTTAAGTGACCTTGACACCACAAAGGCGATGGGACCGGACAACATCTCCCCATGGGTCCTTAGAGAAGGAGCAGAGATGCTGTGCGTGCCTCTAACCACAATCTTCAACACATCCCTTGAAACTGGGCAACTACCTGAGAAATGGAAGACAGCTAATGTAGTCCCCATATTTAAGAAAGGAAACAGAAACGAGGCACTAAACTACAGACCTGTGTCTCTGACATGTATTGTGTGCAAAGTCATGGAGAAGATTATCAGGAGGAGAGTGGTCGAACACCTGGAAAGGAACAAGATTATAAATGAAAACCAGCATGGGTTCATGGAAGGCAAATCTTGTATCACAAACCTCCTGGAGTTTTATGACAAGGTAACAGAAGTAAGACACGAGAGAGAGGGGTGGGTAGATTGCGTTTTTCTAGACTGCAGGAAGGCCTTTGACACAGTTCTCCACAAGAGATTAGTGCAGAAGCTGGAGGATCAGGCGTACGTAAAAGGGAGGGCACTGCAATGGATAAGGGAATACCTGACAGGGAGGCAGCAACGAGTCATGGTACGTGAAGAGTTATCACAGTGGGCGCCTGTTGCGAGCGGGGTCCCACAGGGGTCAGTTCTAGGACCAGTGCTATTTTTGATATATGTGAACGACATGATGGAAGGAATAGACTCTGAAGTGTCCCTGTTCGCAGATGACGTGAAGTTGATGAGAAGAATTAAATCGGACGAGGATGAGGCAGGACTGCAAAGAGACCTGGACAGGCTGGACATGTGGTCCAGCAACTGGCTTCTCGAATTCAATCCAGCCAAATGCAAAGTCATGAAGATTGGGGAGGGGCAAAGAAGACCGCAGACAGAGTATAGGCTAGGTGGACAAAGACTACAGACCTCACTCAGGGAGAAAGACCTTGGGGTGACCATAACACCGAGCACATCACCGGAGGCACACATCAACCAAATAACCGCTGCAGCATACGGGCGCCTGGCAAACCTGAGAATAGCGTTCCGATACCTTAATAAGGAATCGTTCAAGACACTGTACACTGTGTATGTTAGGCCCATATTGGAGTATGCAGCACCAGTCTGGAACCCACACCTGGTCAAGCACGTCAAGAAGTTAGAGAAAGTACAAAGGTTTGCAACAAGGCTAGTCCCAGAGCTCAAGGGAATGTCGTACGAGGAAAGGTTAAGGGAAATCGGACTGACGACACTGGAGGACAGAAGGGTCAGGGGAGACATGATAACGACATACAAGATACTGCGGGGAATAGACAAGGTGGACAGAGATAGGATGTTCCAGAGAGGGGACACAGGGACAAGGGGTCACAACTGGAAGCTGAAGACTCAGACGAGTCACAGGGAAGTTAGGAAGTATTTCTTCAGTCATAGAGTTATCAGCAAGTGGAATAGCCTAGCAAGTGAAGTAGTGGAGGCAGGAACCATACATAGTTTTAAGAAGAGGTATGACAAAGCTCAGGAAGCAGAGAGAGAGGATCCAGTAGCGATCAGTGAAGAGGCGGGGCCAGGAGCTGAGTCTCGACCCCTGCAACCACAATTAGGTGAGTACAATTAGGTGAGTACACACACACACACACACACACACACACACGTACTGGTGTTTTTTCATATGGTGTTCGTGATCATGTGGTGTTTGCTCGTGATCATATGGTGGTGTTTGTTCGTGATCTTGTGGTGGTGTTTGTTCGTGATCATGTGGTGTGTTCGTGTTCGTGATCATGTGGTGTTTGTTCGTGATGTGGTGTTTGTTTGTGATCATGTGGTGTGATCATGTGGTGTGCGTGATCATGTGGTGTTTGTTCGTGATCATGTGGTGTTTGTTCGTGATGTGGTGTTTGTTTGTGATCATGTGGTGGTGTGATCATGTGGTGTTCGTGATCATGTGGTGTTTGTGATTATGTGGTGGTGTTTGTGATCATGTGGTGGTGTTTGTGATCATGTGGTGGTGTTCGTGATCATATGGTGGTGTTCGTGATCATGTGGTGGTGTTCGTGATCATGTGGTGGTGTTCGTGATCATGTGGTGGTGTTCGTGATCATGTGGTGGTGTTTGTTCGTGATCATGCGGTGGTGTTTGTTCGTGATCATGCGGTGGTGTTTGTTCGTGATCATGCGGTGGTGTTTGTTCGTGATCATGCGGTGGTGTTTGTTCGTGATCATGCCGTGGTGTTTGTTCGTGATCATGCCGTGGTGTTTGTTCGTGATCATGCCGTGGTGTTTGTTCGTGATCATGCCGTGGTGTTTGTTCGTGATCATGCCGTGGTGTTTGTTCGTGATCATGCCGTGGTGTTTGTTCGTGATCATGCCGTGGTGTTTGTTCGTGATCATGCCGTGGTGTTTGTTCGTGATCATGCCGTGGTGTTTGTTCGTGATCATGCCGTGGTGTTTGTTCGTGATCATGCCGTGGTGTTTGTTCGTGATCATGCCGTGGTGTTTGTTCGTGATCATGTGGTGTTTGTTCGTGATCATGCCGTGGTGTTTGTTCGTGATCATGCCGTGGTGTTTGTTCGTGATCATGCCGTGGTGTTTGTTCGTGATCATGCCGTGGTGTTTGTTCGTGATCATGCGGTGGAGTTTGTCCGTGATCATGCGGTGGAGTTTGTTCGTGATCATGTGGTGGTGTTTGTTCGTGATCATGTGGTGGTGTTTGTTCATGATCATGTGGTGGTGTTTGTTCATGATCATGTGGTGTTCGTGATCATGTGGCGGTGTTTGTTCGTGATCATGTGGTAGTGTTTGTTCGTGATCATGCGGTGTTTGTTCGTGATCATGCGGTGGTGTTTGTTCGTGATCATGAGGTGGTGTTTGTTCGTGATCATGCGGTGGTGTTTGTTCGTGATCATGCGGTGGTGTTTGTTCGTGATCATGTGGTGTTTGTTCGTGATCATGTGGTGGTGTTCGTGTTCATGTGGTGGTGTTTGTTCGTGATCATGTGGTGGTGTTTGTTCGTGATCATGTTGTGGTGTTTGTTCATGATCATGCGGTGGTGTTTGTTCGTGCTCATGTGGTGGTGTTTGTTCGTGTTCATGTGGTGGTGTTTGTTCGTGTTCATGGGTTGATGCTTGTTCATGATCATGGGTTGGTGTTTGTTCATGATCATGGGTTGGTGTTTGTTCCTGATCATGGGTTGGTGTTTGTTCATGATCATGGGGTGGTGTTTGTTCATGATCATGGGTTGGTGTTTGTTCATGATCATGGGGTGGTGTTTGTTCATGATCATGGGTTGGTGTTTGTTCATGGTTATGGGGTGTTTGTTCATGATCATGGGGTGTTTGTTCATGATCATGGGGTGGTGTTTGCTCATGATCATGGGTTGATGCTTGTTCATGATCATGGGGTGGTGTTTGTTCATGATCATGGGGTGGTGTTTGTTCATGATCATGGGTTGGTGTTTGTTCATGATCATGGGGTGTTTGTTCATGATCATGGGGTGGTGTTTATTCATGATCATGGGTTGATGCTTGTTCATGATCATGGGGTGGTGTTTGTTCATGATCATGGGGTGGTGTTTGTTCATGATCATGGGTTGGTGTTTGTTTATGATCATGGGGTGTTCATGATCATGCGGTGGTGTTTGTTCATGATCATGGGGTGGTGTTTGTTCATGATCATGGGTTGGTGTTTGTTCATGATCATGGGGTGTTCATGATCATGCGGTGGTGTTTGCTCTTGATCATGTGGTGTTTGTTCATGATCATTTGGGGGTGTTTGTTCATAATCATGTGTTCATGATCATGGGGTGGTGCTTGTTCATGATCATGGGGTGGTGTTTGTTCATGATCATGGGTTGATGCTTGTTCATGATCATGGGGTGGTTTGTTCATGATCATGGGTTGGTGTTTGTTCATGATCATGGGGTGGTGTTTGTTCATGATCATGGGGTGGTGTTTGTTCATGATCATGGGGTGGTGTTTATTCATGATCATGGGTTGATGCTTGTTCATGATCATGGGGTGGTGTTTGTTCATGATCATAGGGTGGTGTTTCATGATCATGGGGTGGTGTTTGTTCGTGATTATGGGGTGGTGTTTGTTCATGATCATGGGGTGGTGTTTGTTCATGATCATGGGGTGATGTTTGTTCATGATCATGGGGTGGTGTTTGTTCGTGATTATGGGGTGGTGTTTGCTCATGATCATAGGGTTGTGTTTATGATCATGGGGCTGTGTGTGTTCATGATCATGGGTGGTCATGATCATGGGTGATCATGATCATGGGTGTTCATGATCATGGGTGGTCATGATCATGGGTGTTCATGATCATGGGTGTTCATGATCATGGGTGGTGTACATGATCATGGGTGGTGTTCATGATCATGGGTGGTGTTCATGATCATGGGGTGTTCATGATCATGGGTGGTGTTCATGATCATGGGTGTTCATGATCATGGGTGTTCATGGTCATGGGTGTTCATGATCATGGGTGTTCATGATCATGGGGTGGTGTTCATGATCATGGGGTGTTCATGATCATGGGGTGTTCATGATCATGGGGTGGTGTTCATGATCATGGGGTGGTGTTCATGATCATGGGGTGGTGTTCATGATCATGGGGTGGTGTTCATGATCATGGGTGGTGTTCATGATCATGGGTGTTCATGATCATGGGTGGTGTTCATGATCATGGGTGTTCATGATCATGGGTGTTCATGATCATGGGTGTTCATGATCATGGGGTGGTGTTCATGATCATGGGGTGGTGTTCATGATCATGGGGTGGTGTTCATGATCATGGGTGTTCATGATCATGGGTGGTGTTCATGATCATGGGTGGTGTTCATGATCATGGGTGGTGTTCATGATCATGGGTGGTGTTCATGATCATGGGTGGTGTTCATGATCATGGGGTGTTCATGATCATGGGGTGGTGTTCATGATCATGGGTGGTCATGATCATGGGTGGTCATCATGGGTGTTCATGATCATGGGTGGTGTTCATGATCATGGGTGGTGTTCATGATCATGGGTGTTCATGATCATGGGTGTTCATGATCATGGGTGTTCATGATCATGGGTGTTCATGATCATGGGTGTTCATGATCATGGGGTGTTCATGATCATGGGGTGGTGTTCATGATCATGGGTGGTGTTCATGATCATGGGTGTTCATGATCATGGGCGGTGTTCATGATCATGGGCGGTGTTCATGATCATGGGTGGTGTTCATCATGGGTGGTGTTCATGGGTGTTCATGATCATGGGTGTTCATGATCATGGGTGGTGTTCATGATCATGGGTGGTGTTCATGATCATGGGCGGTGTTCATGATCATGGGTGGTGTTCATGATCATGGGTGTTCATGATCATGGGTGGTGTTCATGATCATGGGTGGTCATGATCATGGGTGGTCATGATCATGGGTGGTGTTCATGATCATGGGTGGTGTTCATGATCATGGGTGGTGTTCATGATCATGGGGTGGTGTTCATGATCATGGGGTGGTGTTCATGATCATGGGTGGTGTTCATGATCATGGGTGGTGTTCATGATCATGGGTGGTGTTCATGATCATGGGTGGTGTTCATGATCATGGGTGGTGTTCATGATCATGGGTGGTGTTCATGATCATGGGGTGGTGTTCATGATCATGGGTGGTGTTCATGATCATGGGTGGTGTTCATGATCATGGGTGTTCATGATCATGGGTGTTCATGATCATGGGGTGGTGTTCATGATCATGGGGTGGTGTTCATGATCATTGGTGGTGTTCATGATCATGGGTGGTGTTCATGATCATGGGTGGTGTTCATGATCATGGGTGGTGTTCATGATCATGGGTGGTGTTCATGATCATGGGGTGGTGTTCATGATCATGGGTGGTGTTCATGATCATGGGTGGTGTTCATGATCATGGGTGGTGTTCATGATCATGGGTGGTGTTCATGATCATGGGTGGTGTTCATGATCATGGGTGTTCATGATCATGGGTGTTCATGATCATGGGGTGGTGTTCATGATCATGATCATGGGTGGTGTTCATGATCATGGGTGGTGTTCATGATCATGGGTGGTGTTCATGATCATGGGTGGTGTTCATGATCATGGGTGGTGTTCATGATCATGGGTGGTGTTCATGATCATGGGTGGTGTTCATGATCATGGGTGGTGTTCATGATCATGGGTGGTGTTCATGATCATGGGTGGTGTTCATGATCATGGGTGGTGTTCATGATCATGGGTGGTGTTCATGATCATGGGTGGTGTTCATGATCATGGGTGGTGTTCATGATCATGGGTGGTGTTCATGATCATGGGTGGTGTTCATGATCATGGGGTGGTGTTCATGATCATGGGTGGGGGTGGTCATGATCATGGGTGGTGGTCATGATCATGGGTGGTCATGGGTGGTGTTCATGATCATGGGTGGTGTTCATGATCATGGGTGGTGTTCATGATCATGGGTGGTGTTCATGATCATGGGTGTGGGGTATTCATGATGTTCATGATCATGGGTTCATGATCATGGGTATTCATGATCATGGGTGTTCATGATCATGGGTGTTCATGATCATGGGTGTCATGATCATGGGTGTTCATGATCATGGGTGTTCATGATCATGGGGGGTGTTCATGATCATGGGTGGTGTTCATGATCATGGGTGTTCATGATCATGGGGTGGTGTTCATGATCATGGGTGTTCATGATCATGGGTGTTCATGATCATGGGTATTCATGTTCATGATCATGGGTGTTCATGATCATGGGTGTTCATGATCATGGGTGTTCATGATCATGGATCATGGGTGTTCATGATCATGGGTGGTGTTCATGATCATGGGTGTTCATGATCATGGGTGGTGTTCATGATCATGGGTGTTCATGATCATGGGTGTTCATGATCATGGGTGTTCATGATCATGGGTGTTCATGATCATGGGTGTTCATGATCATGGGTGTTCATGATCATGGGTGGTGTTCATGATCATGGGTGTTCATGATCATGGGTGGTGTTCATGATCATGGGTGTTCATGATCATGGGTGTTCATGATCATGGGTGTTCATGATCATGGGTGTTCATGATCATGGGTGTTCATGATCATGGGTGTTCATGATCATGGGTGTTCATGATCATGGGTGTTCATGATCATGGGTGTTCATGATCATGGGTGTTCATGATCATGGGTGGTGTTCATGATCATGGGTGTTCATGATCATGGGTGTTCATGATCATGGGTGTTCATGATCATGGGTGTTCATGATCATGGGTGTTCATGATCATGGGTGTTCATGATCATGGGTGTTCATGATCATGGGTGTTCATGATCATGGGTGTTCATGATCATGGGTGTTCATGATCATGGGTGTTCATGATCATGGGTGGTGTTCATGATCATGGGTGTTCATGATCATGGGTGGTTCATGATCATGGGTGTTCATGATCATGGGTGTTCATGATCATGGGTGTTCATGATCATGGGTGTTCATGATCATGGGTGTTCATGATCATGGGTGTTCATGATCATGGGTGTTCATGATCATGGGTGTTCATGATCATGGGTGGTGTTCATGATCATGGGTGTTCATGATCATGGGTGTTCATGATCATGGGTGTTCATGATCATGGGTATTCATGATCATGGGTGTTCATGATCATGGGTGTTCATGATCATGGGTGTTCATGATCATGGGTGTTCATGATCATGGGTGTTCATGATCATGGGGTGGTGTTCATGATCATGGGTGTTCATGATCATGGGTGTTCATGATCATGGGTGGTGTTTGTGTATGATCACGTGGAGGAGTTTGTTGTTCATTTGGTGTCAGTTCATAATCATTTGTTTGTGTTTGTCGATGATCATGTGGTGCTTGTTCATGACGTGTTCATGCTAATGGGGTGGTGCTTGTTCATGACGTGTTCATGCTAATGGGGTGGTGCTTGTTCATGACGTGTTCATGCTAATGGGGTGGTGCTTGTTCATGACGTGTTCATGCTAATGGGGTGGTGCTTGTTCATGACGTGTTCATGCTAATGGGGTGGTGCTTGTTCATGACGTGTTCATGCTAATGGGGTGGTGCTTGTTCATGACGTGTTCATGCTAATGGGGTGGTGCTTGTTCATGACGTGTTCATGCTAATGGGGTGGTGCTTGTTCATGACGTGTTCATACTAATGGGGTGGTGCTTGTTCATGACGTGTTCATGCTAATGGGGTGGTGCTTGTTCATGACGTGTTCATGCTAATGGGGTGGTGCTTGTTCATGACGTGTTCATGCTAATGGGGTGGTGCTTGTTCATGACGTGTTCATACTAATGGGGTGGTGCTTGTTCATGACGTGTTCATACTAATGGGGTGGTGCTTGTTCATGACGTGTTCATGCTAATGGGGTGGTGCTTGTTCATGACGTGTTCATGCTAATGGGGTGGTGCTTGTTCATGACGTGTTCATGCTAATGGGGTGGTGCTTGTTCATGACGTGTTCATGCTAATGGGGTGGTGCTTGTTCATGACGTGTTCATGCTAATGGGGTGGTGCTTGTTCATGACGTGTTCATGCTAATGGGGTGGTGCTTGTTCATGACGTGTTCATGCTAATGGGGTGGTGCTTGTTCATGACGTGTTCATGCTAATGGGGTGGTGCTTGTTCATGACGTGTTCATGCTAATGGGGTGGTGCTTGTTCATGACGTGTTCATGCTAATGGGGTGGTGCTTGTTCATGACGTGTTCATGCTAATGGGGTGGTGCTTGTTCATGACGTGTTCATGCTAATGGGGTGGTGCTTGTTCATGACGTGTTCATGCTAATGGGGTGGTGCTTGTTCATGACGTGTTCATACTAATGGGGTGGTGCTTGTTCATGACGTGTTCATGCTAATGGGGTGGTGCTTGTTCATGACGTGTTCATGCTAATGGGGTGGTGCTTGTTCATGACGTGTTCATGCTAATGGGGTGGTGCTTGTTCATGACGTGTTCATACTAATGGGGTGGTGCTTGTTCATGACGTGTTCATACTAATGGGGTGGTGCTTGTTCATGACGTGTTCATGCTAATGGGGTGGTGCTTGTTCATGACGTGTTCATGCTAATGGGGTGGTGCTTGTTCATGACGTGTTCATGCTAATGGGGTGGTGCTTGTTCATGACGTGTTCATGCTAATGGGGTGGTGCTTGTTCATGACGTGTTCATGCTAATGGGGTGGTGCTTGTTCATGACGTGTTCATGCTAATGGGGTGGTGCTTGTTCATGACGTGTTCATGCTAATGGGGTGGTGCTTGTTCATGACGTGTTCATGCTAATGGGGTGGTGCTTGTTCATGACGTGTTCATGCTAATGGGGTGGTGCTTGTTCATGACGTGTTCATGCTAAAGGGGTGGTGCTTGTTCATGACGTGTTCATGCTAATGGGGTGGTGCTTGTTCATGACGTGTTCATGCTAATGGGGTGGTGCTTGTTCATGACGTGTTCATGCTAATGGGGTGGTGCTTGTTCATGACGTGTTCATACTAATGGGGTGGTGCTTGTTCATGACGTGTTCATGCTAATGGGGTGGTGCTTGTTCATGACGTGTTCATGCTAATGGGGTGGTGCTTGTTCATGACGTGTTCATGCTAATGGGGTGGTGCTTGTTCATGACGTGTTCATGCTAATGGGGTGGTGATTGTTCAAGATCATGTAATGATGATTATGTTCGTTTTATTTATGGTCTTCTGGTAGTAACTGATATTTTTAGTATAATTTTCCATTTACTTCCACAATGTCGTCACATTGAGATACATTCTTTACACATACACAATATATATTTTAGGAAAAGTGTTTTGGAATTCATTTATTAGTATATAATTAACATGAAATTGAAATTTGGTTTACTTTTTTGCATTATAATATAAAATATCAGTTTAAATAACAAAAAGGCACAATACCGTGACTGGAACGATACACAAATAACCCGCACATAAAAGACAGAAGCTTACGACGACGTTTCGGTCCGACTTGGACCATTGACAAAGTCACACTAACAGAGGTGGAGCAGGACGGCTATATATAGGCAGGAAGAGGTAGAGGTAGTAGTAGTGGTAGTAGTAGTAGTAGTAGTGCAAGAATTGTATATAATACCGACAGGATGAAATGACACATGCACAACACCCGGGCATCCCCACCATAGACGTTTCGCCATCCAGCCAGCCACTGGATGGCGAAACGTCCACAACAAAGACAACCAGACGCCGCACATGTGTCTAATTTCATCAGTAGATGTAGTAGAAGAAGAAGAGGTAGTAGTGGTAGTGGTAGAAGTGGGAAATAAGGGAGACGAGCCAGTCAAATACAAAGGAAGGGGAGCACTGCAAGAGAGCTAGAAACCCACAGAGGGAGAGCAAGCGCACCGAGGTGCGTGAAAGGGGAAGTGGTGAAATAAAATAAAGAAGGAACAGAAACACGAGACAGGAGAGAGAAAGACAACCCAGAGGAGAAAAGGAGAGAGGAAAGGGGAAGAGGAAGAAGAAAAAGAAGAAGAAGAAGAAAAATGAGGATTCAGGTTAAGTCACGGGTGTTCTGAAGTTTGGAGCATTTTACAATGTAGTGGGAGAGGAAGGCATCTACAGAGACGAAGCCAGGGCTAAGGTTCATACAAGGAAAGTTGTGTATAAGAGAGGATTCAACTAAACGGCGACTGTTCGAGTTGGAAGTAGGGAAGACAGTTTTAGCGGAAGACCAGTCAATAGGATGGCTATGATCTCTGACGTGACAGAAAAGAGCATTGTTAGTGTCGGCAAGCCTAACACTATTTTTGTGCTCCCTAAGTCTGTCCGAAAGAGATCGACCAGTTTCTCCAAAGTATTGAAGAGGACAGGAGGAGCAAGAAATAGAGTAGACACCAGGAACATCTGTAGAGGGAGGAGAGGTATGAACGAGATTAGTGCGAAGAGTGTTAGTCTGGCGGAAGGTAAGCTTGATGTCTAAGGGACGGAGAGAATTGTTGAGATTAGAAAGACCGGAAATGTAGGGAAGGCAGAGGATAGAAGAGTTCCCATGAGTAGAGAGTTTGGGAGAGAAGAAATTGCGTTTAGCACGTGAGAGGGCAGAGTCTATGAAATGGGAAGGGTAGCCAAGACGGGAGAACGAATTATAAAGAGTGGAAATTTCTGCTGGAAGGAACTGAGGATCACAGATGCGGAGGGCACGGAGAAAGAGGGAGATAAGAACACTTTTCTTGACAGGGGAAGCATGATAGGAAAAGTAGTGAATGTACATGCCACTGTGCATAGGTTTACGGTAAACGGAAAAGGAAAAACCTGTATCTGAGCGGTGGACATGGACATCAAGGAAAGGAAGTAAGGAATTAGATTCCCATTCAGCTTTAAACTTAATGGAAGGGGCAAGATTGTTAAGAGCTTCAAGAAAAGGTTGGAAGAGACTGGAGTCATGAGGCCACAGAGCAAAGATGTCATCCACATAGCGGAGCCAGAGTGAAGGTTGCACATCGAGGGTAGGAAGAAGAACAGTCTCGAAGTATTCCATGTAAAGATTAGCAAGGACAGGAGAGAGAGGAGAGCCCATAGCGACTTTGACCTTGTTCAACGGTTTCGTGTCATCTGTCCCTCTCTTCCCTATTTCTATGGCCTTCCCAAAACTCATAAACCTGATATTCCTCTTCGTCCTATCATATCCTCTAGAGGTTCTGTCTCTTATTCTCTTGCTTCTTGGCTGGCCAAAACCCTCACTCCCTTTCTTGGTACTTTTTCTCCTGCCCACCTCCGTCACTCTCAAGACTTCATTGAACGGGTTCGCTCTCTCCCAACCTGTAAGATGCTTAGTCTTGACGTTGAGTCCCTCTTCACCAATGTCCCTCTTGATGATGTCCTTGATTTCCTTAGAGAGAAGGCCCTTGAAGGGTTTCTACATCTCCCTATACCTATTGAAGTCTTTCTTGATCTTATCCGCCTCTGTGTGGAATCTAATTCTTTTTCCTTCCAAGGGAAATATTATTCTCAAACCTTCGGTGTCGCTATGGGCTCTCCTCTCTCTCCTGTCCTTGCTAATCTTTACATGGAATACATCGAGACTATTCTTCTTCCTACCATCGATGTGCAACCTTCACTCTGGCTCCGCTATGTGGATGACATCTTTGCTCTGTGGCCTCATGACTCCAATCTATTCCAACCTTTTCCTGAAGCTCTTAATAATCTTGCCCCTTCCATTAAGTTTAAAGCTGAATGGGAATCTAATTCCTTGCTTCCTTTCCTTGATGTCCATGTCCACCGCTCAGATACAGGTTTTTCCTTTTCCGTTTACCGATAACCTATGAACAGTGACATGTACATTCTCTACTTTCCCTATCATGCTTCCCTTGTCAAGAAAAGTGTTCTTATCTCCCTCTTTCTCCGTGCCCTCCGCATTGGTGATCCTCAGCTCCTTCCAGCAGAAATTTCCACTCTTCATAATTCGTTTTCCCGTCTTGGCTACCCTTCCCATTTCATAGACTCTGCCTTCTCACGAGCTAAACGTAATTTCTTCTCTCCCAAACTGTCTACTCCTGGGAACTCTTCTGTCCTCGGCCTTCCCTACATTTCCGGTCTTTCTAATCTCAAAAATTCTCAACGTCCCTTAGACATCAAGCTTACTTTCCCCAGACTAACACTCTTCGCACTAATCTCGTTCATACCTCTCCTCCCTCTACAGATGTTCCTGGTGTCTACTCTATTTCTTGCTCCTCCTGTCCTCTTCAATACTTTGGAGAAACTGGCCGATCTCTTTCTGACAGACTTAGGGAGCACAAATATAGTGTTAGGCTTGCCGACACTAACAATGCTCTTTTCTGTCACATCAGAGATCACAGCCATCCAATAGACTGGTCTTCTGCTAAAACTGTCTTCCCTACTTCCAACTTTAACAGTCGCTGTCTTGTTGAATCCTCTCTAATACACAACTTTCCTTGTATGATTCTTAGTCCTGGCTTCGTCTCTGTTGATGCCTTCCTCTCCCACTACATTGTAAAATGCTCCAAATTTCAAAACACCCGTGACTTAACCTGATTCCTCATTTTTTTTCTTCTTCTCCCTCTTCCCCTTTCCTCTTTCCTTTTTTTTTGTCTTGTTTCTGTTCATTTTTTATTTCATCCCTTCCCCTTCCCCCACCTCTGTGCACTTGCTCTCCCTCTATGGGCACCTAGCTCCCTTGCAGTGCTCCCCTGTCTTTATATTTGACTGACTCCTCCTCCTTAGTTCCCCAATACTACCACTACTACTACTACTACTACTACTACTACTACTACTACTACCACCACCACCACCACCACTACCTCTTCCTGCCTATATATAGCCGTCGTGCTCCACTTCTGGTTAGTGTGACTTTGTAAATGGTCCAAGTCGGACCGAAACGTCGTCGTAAGCTCCTCTCTTCTATGTGCGGGTTATTTGTGTATCGTTCCAGTCACGGTATTGTGCCTTTTTTTGTTATTCACCTATCAATGTGCTGACTCTGGCACAAAGGTTTTTATAAAGTCTCACTAAACTCTTGAAAAATTTAAAAGCTATAAAAACGCGAATTTTCAATAAATCTCAATTTTGTGTTTGTAAATTCTAATCTATTTAAAATTCTTTACAATCCTCTAAGAAAAAACCTTTCGAGTTACTATTTTAAGAAAGTCCAATTTGACAAAATATCTCTAAAACTGGCAAAATGGCACGTACAAATTTTAAATTCAATAAAAAAATCCTCCCACCTAAAGTATTGGAACTTTAAGTTGACTTCTAACACAGCTGAATAAGCACTAAGTGTATGTTCACGGGCGAGTGTGACGAGGATCAATACCCGGTCCAGTATTGTTTCTTTGTGTAAACGACTAGACTGAGAAAACTGAGTGAAAGGTGTCGCCGTATGCAGACGTGAAACTAATGAGAAAAATACAAACAGTAGACCAGGAAAGACTACAAATGGATCTTGACAAGCCACTTGACTGGTCTGATAAGTGGGTATTGGAATTTAACACCAGCGAATCTAAATTTATGAAACTCGGAGAATAGCATAGAAGTCCACTAAATCTCTATGGAAGAGAAGAACTTCAAGTGGAACAATAGTTCCGAGTATTTCGCCTGGGCACACATCAGTTGAATAACCGCTGCAACAAAAACGTGACTGGCATATTTATGGTAGCTTTCAGGAACATCAAGAAGGAAGCATTCATGGCCAAATGCATAGCATATGTTAGGCTTCTCTTGGCATATGCAGCGTCAGCAGAAAACTCACATCTGGTAAACATGTAAAGAAGCTGAAAAAGATCCATAGGTTTGCAATCGAAATAAAGCCTGAGCTTGGGGATACGAACTGTGAGGACAGGCTAGAGGAGTTAAATCTGACGACACTAGAGGACAGAAGGAGCAGAGTTGGCATGATTAAGACGTACAAAATAATGTTAAGCATTGACAGGGTGGAAAGGTAATGTGTGAGAGGCTGGTCAAAGTTGTACAAGGTCACAACTGGAAGTTAAAATACAGCTGAGATATAGTGCTGTTGGGAAATACTTCTCTAGCCTTCAAGTGGTCAGGAAATTGAATAACCTAGAGAGCGAAGCGGTAAAGGCAGATTTCATTCATAGCTCCAAGAAGAGGTATGAGAGGAGTGTGTAAAGCCATTAGCAGTCAAGAGTCAGGGAGGACTCCTGCCCTGACTCTCTTGACCTCTACTGTAGGTGTCTGACAGACACACAGACACACACAGACACACACAGACACACACAGACACACACAGACACACACACACACACACACACACACACACACACACACACACACACACACACACACAAGGAATAGATGAGACGGGAGAAAGAGACTACACAGCAGGTACACTTCAGTCTGGGGAACACAAAGTGGTCATTGCAGTGATGTATAATCCACCACAGAACTGCAGGAGGCCAAGAGAGGAATATGAAGAGAGCAACAGAGCAATGGTGGACACACTTGCTGAGGTGGCAAGAAGAGCTCACTCCAGCAGAGCAAAGTTGCTGGTTATGGGGGATTTCAACCACAGGGAGATTGACTGGGAAAACCTGGAGCCACATGGGGGTCCCGAAACATGGAGAGCCAGGATGTTGGACGTGGTGCTGGAAAACCTCATGCACCAACATGTTAAGGACACTACCAGAGTGAGAGGGGAGGATGAACCAGCAAGATTGGACCTTGTTTTCACCCTGGGCAGCTCAGATATTGAGGACATCAAGTATGAGAGTCCCCTAGGAGCTAGCGACCACGTGGTTCTGTGTTTGAATACATAGTAGAACTGCAAGTGCAGAGAATAACAGGAGTTGAATGGGAAAAGCCTGACTATAAAAGAGGGGACTACATAGGGTTGAAGAACTTCCTGCGGGAGGTCCAGTGGGACAGTGAACTGGCAGGAAAGCCAGTATATGAAATGATGGAATATGTAACAACAAAATGCAAGGAGGCAGTGGAAAGGTTTATTCCCAAGGGCAACAGAAACAACGGGAAGACCAGAACGAGCCCCTGGTTTACCCGACGGTGTAAGGAGGCAAAAACAAAGTGCAATAGAGAATGGAAAAAGTACAGAAGGCAGAGAACACACGAAAATAGGGAGATCAGTCGCAGAGCCAGGAATGAGTATGCACAGGTAAGGAGGGAGGCCCAGCGACAGTATGAAAATGACATAGCATCGAGAATCAAGACTGACCCGAAACTGTTGTATAGCCACATCAGGAGGAAGACAACAGTCAAAGACCAGGTGATCAGATTAAGGACAGAAGGTGGAGAACTCACAAGAAATGATCAGGAGGCATGTGAGGAGCTGAACAGGAGATTTAAGGAAGTTTTTACAGTAGAGACAGGAAGGGCTGTGGGAAGACAGCACAGAAGGGAACATCAAGAGGAAATATACCAACAAGTGTTGGATGACATACGAACAACTGAGGAGGAGGTGAAGAAGCTCTTAAGTGACCTTGACACCACAAAGGCGATGGGACCGGACAACATCTCCCCATGGGTCCTTAGAGAAGGAGCAGAGATGCTGTGCGTGCCTCTAACCACAATCTTCAACACATCCCTTGAAACTGGGCAACTACCTGAGAAATGGAAGACAGCTAATGTAGTCCCCATATTTAAGAAAGGAAACAGAAACGAGGCACTAAACTACAGACCTGTGTCTCTGACATGTATTGTGTGCAAAGTCATGGAGAAGATTATCAGGAGGAGAGTGGTCGAACACCTGGAAAGGAACAAGATTATAAATGAAAACCAGCATGGGTTCATGGAAGGCAAATCTTGTATCACAAACCTCCTGGAGTTTTATGACAAGGTAACAGAAGTAAGACACGAGAGAGAGGGGTGGGTAGATTGCGTTTTTCTAGACTGCAGGAAGGCCTTTGACACAGTTCTCCACAAGAGATTAGTGCAGAAGCTGGAGGATCAGGCGTACGTAAAAGGGAGGGCACTGCAATGGATAAGGGAATACCTGACAGGGAGGCAGCAACGAGTCATGGTACGTGAAGAGTTATCACAGTGGGCGCCTGTTGCGAGCGGGGTCCCACAGGGGTCAGTTCTAGGACCAGTGCTATTTTTGATATATGTGAACGACATGATGGAAGGAATAGACTCTGAAGTGTCCCTGTTCGCAGATGACGTGAAGTTGATGAGAAGAATTAAATCGGACGAGGATGAGGCAGGACTGCAAAGAGACCTGGACAGGCTGGACATGTGGTCCAGCAACTGGCTTCTCGAATTCAATCCAGCCAAATGCAAAGTCATGAAGATTGGGGAGGGGCAAAGAAGACCGCAGACAGAGTATAGGCTAGGTGGACAAAGACTACAGACCTCACTCAGGGAGAAAGACCTTGGGGTGACCATAACACCGAGCACATCACCGGAGGCACACATCAACCAAATAACCGCTGCAGCATACGGGCGCCTGGCAAACCTGAGAATAGCGTTCCGATACCTTAATAAGGAATCGTTCAAGACACTGTACACTGTGTATGTTAGGCCCATATTGGAGTATGCAGCACCAGTCTGGAACCCACACCTGGTCAAGCACGTCAAGAAGTTAGAGAAAGTACAAAGGTTTGCAACAAGGCTAGTCCCAGAGCTCAAGGGAATGTCGTACGAGGAAAGGTTAAGGGAAATCGGACTGACGACACTGGAGGACAGAAGGGTCAGGGGAGACATGATAACGACATACAAGATACTGCGGGGAATAGACAAGGTGGACAGAGATAGGATGTTCCAGAGAGGGGACACAGGGACAAGGGGTCACAACTGGAAGCTGAAGACTCAGACGAGTCACAGGGAAGTTAGGAAGTATTTCTTCAGTCATAGAGTTATCAGCAAGTGGAATAGCCTAGCAAGTGAAGTAGTGGAGGCAGGAACCATACATAGTTTTAAGAAGAGGTATGACAAAGCTCAGGAAGCAGAGAGAGAGGATCCAGTAGCGATCAGTGAAGAGGCGGGGCCAGGAGCTGAGTCTCGACCCCTGCAACCACAATTAGGTGAGTACAATTAGGTGAGTACACACACACACACACACACACACACACACGTACTGGTGTTTTTTCATATGGTGTTCGTGATCATGTGGTGTTTGCTCGTGATCATATGGTGGTGTTTGTTCGTGATCTTGTGGTGGTGTTTGTTCGTGATCATGTGGTGTTTGTTCGTGATCATGTGGTGTTTGTTCGTGATGTGGTGTTTGTTTGTGATCATGTGGTGTGATCATGTGGTGTTCGTGATCATGTGGTGTTTATTCGTGATCATGTGGTGTTTGTTCGTGATGTGGTGTTTGTTTGTGATCATGTGGTGTGATCATGTGGTGTTCGTGATCATGTGGTGTTTGTGATCATGTGGTGGTGTTTGTGATCATGTGGTGGTGTTCGTGATCATGTGGTGGTGTTCGTGATCATATGGTGGTGTTCGTGATCATGTGGTGGTGTTCGTGATCATGTGGTGGTGTTCGTGATCATGTGGTGGTGTTCGTGATCATGTGGTGGTGTTTGTTCGTGATCATGCGGTGGTGTTTGTTCGTGATCATGCGGTGGTGTTTGTTCGTGATCATGCGGTGGTGTTTGTTCGTGATCATGCGGTGGTGTTTGTTCGTGATCATGCCGTGGTGTTTGTTCGTGATCATGCCGTGGTGTTTGTTCGTGATCATGCCGTGGTGTTTGTTCATGCCGTGGTGTTCATGTGGTGTTTGTTCGTGATCATGCCGTGGTGTTTGTTCGTGATCATGCCGTGGTGTTTTCGTGATCATGTGGTGTTTGTTCGTGATCATGCCGTGGTGTTTGTTCGTGATCATGTGGTGTTTGTTCGTGATCATGCCGTGGTGTTTGTTCGTGATCATGCGTGATCATGCCGTGGTGTTTGTTCGTGATCATGCCGTGGTGTTTGTTCGTGATCATGCCGTGGTGTTTGTTCGTGATCATGCCGTGGTGTTTGTTCGTGATCATGCCGTGGTGTTTGTTCGTGATCATGCCGTGGTGTTTGTTCGTGATCATGCCGTGGTGTTTGTTCGTGATCATGCCGTGGTGTTTGTTCGTGATCATGCCGTGGTGTTTGTTCGTGATCATGCCGTGGTGTTTGTTCGTGATCATGCCGTGGTGTTTGTTCGTGATCATGCGGTGGTGTTTGTTCGTGATCATGCGGTGGAGTTTGTCCGTGATCATGCGGTGGAGTTTGTTCGTGATCATGTGGTGGTGTTTGTTCGTGATCATGTGGTGGTGTTTGTTCATGATCATGTGGTGGTGTTTGTTCATGATCATGTGGTGTTCGTGATCATGTGGTGGTGTTTGTTCGTGATCATGTGGTGGTGTTTGTTCGTGATCATGTGGTGGTGTTTGTTCGTGATCATGTGGCGGTGTTTGTTCGTGATCATGTGGCGGTGTTTGTTCGTGATCATGTGGTAGTGTTTGTTCGTGATCATGTGGTGTTTGTTCGTGATCATGCGGTGGTGTTTGTTCGTGATCATGTGGTGTTTGTTCGTGATCATGTGGTGGTGTTCGTGTTCATGTGGTGGTGTTTGTTCGTGATCATGTGGTGGTGTTTGTTCGTGATCATGTTGTGGTGTTTGTTCATGATCATGCGGTGGTGTTTGTTCGTGCTCATGTGGTGGTGTTTGTTCGTGTTCATGTGGTGGTGTTTGTTCGTGTTCATGGGTTGATGCTTGTTCATGATCATGGGTTGGTGTTTGTTCATGATCATGGGTTGGTGTTTGTTCCTGATCATGGGTTGGTGTTTGTTCATGATCATGGGGTGGTGTTTGTTCATGATCATGGGTTGGTGTTTGTTCATGATCATGGGGTGGTGTTTGTTCATGATCATGGGTTGGTGTTTGTTCATGGTTATGGGGTGTTTGTTCATGATCATGGGGTGTTTGTTCATGATCATGGGGTGGTGTTTGCTCATGATCATGGGTTGATGCTTGTTCATGATCATGGGGTGGTGTTTGTTCATGATCATGGGGTGGTGTTTGTTCATGATCATGGGTTGGTGTTTGTTCATGATCATGGGGTGTTTGTTCATGATCATGGGGTGGTGTTTATTCATGATCATGGGTTGATGCTTGTTCATGATCATGGGGTGGTGTTTGTTCATGATCATGGGGTGGTGTTTGTTCATGATCATGGGTTGGTGTTTGTTTATGATCATGGGGTGTTCATGATCATGCGGTGGTGTTTGTTCATGATCATGGGGTGGTGTTTGTTCATGATCATGGGTTGGTGTTTGTTCATGATCATGGGGTGTTCATGATCATGCGGTGGTGTTTGCTCTTGATCATGTGGTGTTTGTTCATGATCATTTGGGGGTGTTTGTTCATAATCATGTGTTCATGATCATGGGGTGGTGCTTGTTCATGATCATGGGGTGGTGTTTGTTCATGATCATGGGTTGATGCTTGTTCATGATCATGGGGTGGTTTGTTCATGATCATGGGTTGGTGTTTGTTCATGATCATGGGGTGGTGTTTGTTCATGATCATGGGGTGGTGTTTGTTCATGATCATGGGGTGGTGTTTATTCATGATCATGGGTTGATGCTTGTTCATGATCATGGGGTGGTGTTTGTTCATGATCATAGGGTGGTGTTTCATGATCATGGGGTGGTGTTTGTTCGTGATTATGGGGTGGTGTTTGTTCATGATCATGGGGTGGTGTTTGTTCATGATCATGGGGTGATGTTTGTTCATGATCATGGGGTGGTGTTTGTTCGTGATTATGGGGTGGTGTTTGCTCATGATCATAGGGTTGTGTTTATGATCATGGGGCTGTGTGTGTTCATGATCATGGGTGGTCATGATCATGGGTGATCATGATCATGGGTGTTCATGATCATGGGTGGTCATGATCATGGGTGTTCATGATCATGGGTGTTCATGATCATGGGTGGTGTACATGATCATGGGTGGTGTTCATGATCATGGGTGGTGTTCATGATCATGGGGTGTTCATGATCATGGGTGGTGTTCATGATCATGGGTGTTCATGATCATGGGTGTTCATGGTCATGGGTGTTCATGATCATGGGTGTTCATGATCATGGGGTGGTGTTCATGATCATGGGGTGTTCATGATCATGGGGTGTTCATGATCATGGGGTGGTGTTCATGATCATGGGGTGGTGTTCATGATCATGGGGTGGTGTTCATGATCATGGGGTGGTGTTCATGATCATGGGTGGTGTTCATGATCATGGGTGTTCATGATCATGGGTGGTGTTCATGATCATGGGTGTTCATGATCATGGGTGTTCATGATCATGGGTGTTCATGATCATGGGGTGGTGTTCATGATCATGGGGTGGTGTTCATGATCATGGGGTGGTGTTCATGATCATGGGTGTTCATGATCATGGGTGGTGTTCATGATCATGGGTGGTGTTCATGATCATGGGTGGTGTTCATGATCATGGGTGGTGTTCATGATCATGGGTGGTGTTCATGATCATGGGGTGTTCATGATCATGGGGTGGTGTTCATGATCATGGGTGGTCATGATCATGGGTGGTCATCATGGGTGTTCATGATCATGGGTGGTGTTCATGATCATGGGTGGTGTTCATGATCATGGGTGTTCATGATCATGGGTGTTCATGATCATGGGTGTTCATGATCATGGGTGTTCATGATCATGGGTGTTCATGATCATGGGGTGTTCATGATCATGGGGTGGTGTTCATGATCATGGGTGGTGTTCATGATCATGGGTGTTCATGATCATGGGCGGTGTTCATGATCATGGGCGGTGTTCATGATCATGGGTGGTGTTCATCATGGGTGGTGTTCATGGGTGTTCATGATCATGGGTGTTCATGATCATGGGTGGTGTTCATGATCATGGGTGGTGTTCATGATCATGGGCGGTGTTCATGATCATGGGTGGTGTTCATGATCATGGGTGTTCATGATCATGGGTGGTGTTCATGATCATGGGTGGTCATGATCATGGGTGGTCATGATCATGGGTGGTGTTCATGATCATGGGTGGTGTTCATGATCATGGGTGGTGTTCATGATCATGGGTGGTGTTCATGATCATGGGTGGTGTTCATGATCATGGGGTGGTGTTCATGATCATGGGGTGGTGTTCATGATCATGGGTGGTGTTCATGATCATGGGTGGTGTTCATGATCATGGGTGGTGTTCATGATCATGGGTGGTGTTCATGATCATGGGTGGTGTTCATGATCATGGGGTGGTGTTCATGATCATGGGTGGTGTTCATGATCATGGGTGGTGTTCATGATCATGGGTGTTCATGATCATGGGTGTTCATGATCATGGGGTGGTGTTCATGATCATGGGGTGGTGTTCATGATCATTGGTGGTGTTCATGATCATGGGTGGTGTTCATGATCATGGGTGGTGTTCATGATCATGGGTGGTGTTCATGATCATGGGTGGTGTTCATGATCATGGGGTGGTGTTCATGATCATGGGTGGTGTTCATGATCATGGGTGGTGTTCATGATCATGGGTGGTGTTCATGATCATGGGTGGTGTTCATGATCATGGGTGGTGTTCATGATCATGGGTGTTCATGATCATGGGTGTTCATGATCATGGGTGTTCATGATCATGGGTGGTGTTCATGATCATGGGTGGTGTTCATGATCATGGGTGGTGTTCATGATCATGGGTGGTGTTCATGATCATGGGGTGGTGTTCATGATCATGGGTGGTGTTCATGATCATGGGTGGTGTTCATGATCATGGGTGGTGTTCATGATCATGGGTGGTGTTCATGATCATGGGTGGTGTTCATGATCATGGGTGGTGTTCATGATCATGGGTGGTGTTCATGATCATGGGTGGTGTTCATGATCATGGGTGGTGTTCATGATCATGGGTGGTGTTCATGATCATGGGTGGTGTTCATGATCATGGGTGTTCATGATCATGGGGTGGTGTTCATGATCATGGGTATTCATGATCATGGGTGGTGTTCATGATCATGGGTGGTGTTCATGATCATGGGTGGTGTTCATGATCATGGGTGGTGTTCATGATCATGGGTGGTGTTCATGATCATGGGTGTTCATGATCATGGGGTGGTGTTCATGATCATGGGTATTCATGATCATGGGTGTTCATGATCATGGGGTGGTATTCATGATCATGGGTATTCATGATCATGGGTGTTCATGATCATGGGTGTTCATGATCATGGGTGTTCATGATCATGGGTGTTCATGATCATGGGTGTTCATGATCATGGGTGTTCATGATCATGGGTGGTGTTCATGATCATGGGTGTTCATGATCATGGGGTGGTGTTCATGATCATGGGTGTTCATGATCATGGGTGTTCATGATCATGGGTATTCATGATCATGGGTGTTCATGATCATGGGTGTTCATGATCATGGGTGTTCATGATCATGGGTGTTCATGATCATGGGTGTTCATGATCATGGGTGTTCATGATCATGGGTGGTGTTCATGATCATGGGTGTTCATGATCATGGGTGGTGTTCATGATCATGGGTGTTCATGATCATGGGTGTTCATGATCATGGGTGTTCATGATCATGGGTGTTCATGATCATGGGTGTTCATGATCATGGGTGTGTTCATGATCATGGGTGGTGTTCATGATCATGGGTGTTCATGATCATGGGTGTTCATGATCATGGGTGTTCATGATCATGGGTGTTCATGATCATGGGTGTTCATGATCATGGGTGTTCATGATCATGGGTGTTCATGATCATGGGTGTTCATGATCATGGGTGTTCATGATCATGGGTGTTCATGATCATGGGTGTTCATGATCATGGGTGGTGTTCATGATCATGGGTGTTCATGATCATGGGTGTTCATGATCATGGGTGGTGTTCATGATCATGGGTGTTCATGATCATGGGTGTTCATGATCATGGGTGTTCATGATCATGGGTGTTCATGATCATGGGTGTTCATGATCATGGGTGTTCATGATCATGGGTGTTCATGATCATGGGTGGTGTTCATGATCATGGGTGTTCATGATCATGGGTGTTCATGATCATGGGTGGTGTTCATGATCATGGGTGTTCATGATCATGGGTGTTCATGATCATGGGTGGTGTTCATGATCATGGGTGGTGTTCATGATCATGGGTGGTGTTCATGATCATGGGTGTTCATGATCATGGGGTGGTGTTCATGATCATGGGTATTCATGATCATGGGTGTTCATGATCATGGGGTGGTATTCATGATCATGGGTGTTCATGATCATGGGGTGGTATTCATGATCATGGGTGTTCATGATCATGGGTGTTCATGATCATGGGTGTTCATGATCATGGGTGTTCATGATCATGGGTGGTGTTTGTGTATGATCACGTGGAGGAGTTTGTTGTTCATTTGGTGTCAGTTCATAATCATTTGTTTGTGTTTGTCGATGATCATGTGGTGCTTGTTCATGACGTGTTCATGCTAATGGGGTGGTGCTTGTTCATGACGTGTTCATGCTAATGGGGTGGTGCTTGTTCATGACGTGTTCATGCTAATGGGGTGGTGCTTGTTTATGACGTGTTCATGCTAATGGGGTGGTGCTTGTTCATGACGTGTTCATGCTAAAGGGGTGGTGCTTGTTCATGACGTGTTCATGCTAATGGGGTGGTGCTTGTTCATGACGTGTTCATGCTAATGGGGTGGTGCTTGTTCATGACGTGTTCATGCTAATGGGGTGGTGCTTGTTCATGACGTGTTCATACTAATGGGGTGGTGCTTGTTCATGACGTGTTCATGCTAATGGGGTGGTGCTTGTTCATGACGTGTTCATGCTAATGGGGTGGTGCTTGTTCATGACGTGTTCATGCTAATGGGGTGGTGCTTGTTCATGACGTGTTCATGCTAATGGGGTGGTGATTGTTCATGACGTGTTCATGCTAATGGGGTGGTGCTTGTTCATGACGTGTTCATGCTAATGGGGTGGTGCTTGTTCAGTTCATGACGTGTTCATTCTAATGGGGTGGTGCTTGTTCATGACGTGTTCATGCTAATGGGGTGGTGCTTGTTCATGACGTGTTCATGCTAATGGGGTGGTGCTTGTTCATGACGTGTTCATGCTAATGGGGTGGTGCTTGTTCATGACGTGTTCATACTAATGGGGTGGTGCTTGTTCATGACGTGTTCATGCTAATGGGGTGGTGCTTGTTCATGACGTGTTCATGCTAATGGGGTGGTGCTTGTTGGGGTGGTGCTTGTTCATGACGTGTTCATGCTAATGGGGTGGTGCTTGTTCATGACGTGTTCATGCTAATGGGGTGGTGCTTGTTCATGACGTGTTCATGCTAATGGGGTGGTGCTTGTTCATGACGTGTTCATGCTAATGGGGTGGTGCTTGTTCATGACGTGTTCATGCTAATGGGGTGGTGCTTGTTCATGACGTGTTCATGCTAATGGGGTGGTGCTTGTTCATGACGTGTTCATGCTAATGGGGTGGTGCTTGTTCATGACGTGTTCATGCTAATGGGGTGGTGCTTGTTCATGACGTGTTCATGCTAATGGGGTGGTGCTTGTTCATGACGTGTTCATGCTAATGGGGTGGTGCTTGTTCATGACGTGTTCATGCTAATGGGGTGGTGCTTGTTCATGACGTGTTCATGCTAATGGGGTGGTGCTTGTTCATGACGTGTTCATGCTAATGGGGTGGTGCTTGTTCATGACGTGTTCATGCTAATGGGGTGGTGCTTGTTCATGACGTGTTCATACTAATGGGGTGGTGCTTGTTCATGACGTGTTCATGCTAACGTGGGGGGTGGTGCTTGTTTATGACGTGTTCATGCTAATGGGGTGGTGCTTGTTCATGACGTGTTCATGCTAATGGGGTGGTGCTTGTTCATGACGTGTTCATGCTAATGGGGTGGTGATTGTTCAAGATCATGTAATGATGATTATGTTCGTTTTATTTATGGTCTTCTGGTAGTAACTGATATTTTTAGTATAATTTTCCATTTACTTCCACAATGTCGTAAATAACAAAAAGGCACAATACCGTGACTGGAACGATACACAAATAACCCGCACATAAAAGACAGAAGCTTACGACGACGTTTCGGTCCGACTTGGACCATTGACAAAGTCACACTAACAGAGGTGGAGCAGGACGGCTATATATAGGCAGGAAGAGGTAGAGGTAGTAGTAGTGGTAGTAGTAGTAGTAGTAGTAGTAGTACAAGAATTGTATATAATACCGACAGGATGAAATGACACATGCACAACACCCGGGCATCCCCACCGTAGACGTTTCGCCATCCAGCCAGCCACTGGATGGCGAAACGTCCACAACAAAGACAACCAGACGCCGCACATGTGTCTAATTTCATCAGTAGATGTAGTAGAAGAAGAGGAGGTAGTAGTAGTGGTAGTGGTAGAAGTGGGAAATAAGGAAGACGAGCCAGTCAAATACAAAGGAAGGGGAGCACTGCAAGAGAGCTAGAAACCCACAGAGGGAGAGCAAGCGCACCGAGGTGCGTGAAAGGGGGAGTGGTGAAATAAAATAAAGAAGGAACAGAAACACGAGACAGGAGAGAGAAAGACAACCCAGAGGAGAAAAGGAGAGAGGAGAGGGGAAGAGGAAGAAGAAAAAGAAGAAGAAAAAATGAGGATTCAGGTTAAGTCACGGGTGTTCTGAAGTTTGGAGCATTTTACAATGTAGTGGGAGAGGAAGGCATCTACAGAGACGAAGCCAGGGCTAAGGTTCATACAAGGAAAGTTGTGTATAAGAGAGGATTCAACTAAACGGCGACTGTTCGAGTTGGAAGTAGGGAAGACAGTTTTAGCAGAAGACCAGTCAATAGGATGGCTATGATCTCTGACGTGACAGAAAAGAGCATTGTTAGTGACTCTCTCCGACCTATGTCCTCCTGACTGTAGGGAAGGCAGAGGATAGAAGAGTTCCCATGAGAAATGAGGCCACAGAGCAAAGATGTCATCCACATAGCGGACCAGAGTGAAGGTTGCACATCGAGGGTAGGAAGAAGAACAGTCTCGAAGTATTCCATGTAAAGATTAGCAAGGACAGGAGAGAGAGGAGAGCCCATAGCGACTTTGACCTTGTTCAACGGTTTCGTGTCATCTGTCCCTCTCTTCCCTATTTCTATGGCCTTCCCAAAACTCATAAACCTGATATTCCTCTTCGTCCTATCATATCCTCTAGAGGTTCTGTCTCTTATTCTCTTGCTTCTTGGCTGGCCAAAACCCTCACTCCCTTTCTTGGTACTTTTTCTCCTGCCCACCTCCGTCACTCTCAAGACTTCATTGAACGGGTTCGCTCTCTCCCAACCTGTAAGATGCTTAGTCTTGACGTTGAGTCCCTCTTCACCAATGTCCCTCTTGATGATGTCCTTGATTTCCTTAGAGAGAAGGCCCATGAAGGGTTTCTTCATCTCCCTATCCCCACTGATGTCTTTCTTGATCTGATCCGCCTCTGTGTGGACTCTAACTCCTTTTCCTTCCAAGGGAAATATTATTCCCAAACCTTCGGTGTCGCTATGGGCTCTCCTCTCTCTCCTGTCCTTGCTAATCTTTACATGGAATACTTCGAGACTGTTCTTCTTCCTACCCTCGATGTGCAACCTTCACTCTGGCTCCGCTATGTGGATGACATCTTTGCTCTGTGGCCTCATGACTCCAGTCTCTTCCAACCTTTTCTTGAAGCTCTTAACAATCTTGCCCCTTCCATTAAGTTTAAAGCTGAATGGGAATCTAATTCCTTACTTCCTTTCCTTGATGTCCATGTCCACCGCTCAGATACAGGTTTTTCCTTTTCCGTTTACCGTAAACCTATGCACAGTGGCATGTACATTCACTACTTTTCCTATCATGCTTCCCCTGTCAAGAAAAGTATTCTTATCTCCCTCTTTCTCCGTGCCCTCCGCATCTGTGATCCTCAGTTCCTTCCAGCAGAAATTTCCTCTCTTTATAATTCGTTCTCCCGTCTTGGCTACCCTTCCCATTTCATAGACTCTGCCCTCTCACGTGCTAAACGCAATTTCTTCTCTCCCAAACTCTCTACTCATGGGAACTCTTCTATCCTCTGCCTTCCCTACATTTCCGGTCTTTCTAATCTCAACAATTCTCTCCGTCCCTTAGACATCAAGCTTACCTTCCGCCAGACTAACACTCTTCGCACTAATCTCGTTCATACCTCTCCTCCCTCTACAGATGTTCCTGGTGTCTACTCTATTTCTTGCTCCTCCTGTCCTCTTCAATACTTTGGAGAAACTGGTCGATCTCTTTCGGACAGACTTAGGGAGCACAAAAATAGTGTTAGGCTTGCCGACACTAACAATGCTCTTTTCTGTCACGTCAGAGATCATAGCCATCCTATTGACTGGTCTTCTGCTAAAACTGTCTTCCCTACTTCCAACTCGAACAGTCGCCGTTTAGTTGAATCCTCTCTTATACACAACTTTCCTTGTATGAACCTTAGCCCTGGCTTCGTCTCTGTAGATGCCTTCCTCTCCCACTACATTGTAAAATGCTCCAAACTTCAGAACACCCGTGACTTAACCTGAATCCTCATTTTTCTTCTTCTTCTTCTTTTTCTTCTTCCTCTTCCCCTTTCCTCTCTCCTTTTCTCCTCTGGGTTGTCTTTCTCTCTCCTGTCTCGTGTTTCTGTTCCTTCTTTATTTTATTTCACCAATTCCCCTTTCACGCACCTCGGTGCGCTTGCTCTCCCTCTGTGGGTTTCTAGCTCTCTTGCAGTGCTCCCCTTCCTTTGTATTTGACTGGCTCGTCTTCCTTATTTCCCACTTCTACCACTACCACTACTACCTCTTCTTCTTCTACTACATCTACTGATGAAATTAGACACATGTGCGGCGTCTGGTTGTCTTTGTTGTGGACGTTTCGCCATCCAGTGGCTGGCTGGATGGCGAAACGTCTACGGTGGGGATGCCCGGGTGTTGTGCATGTGTCATTTCATCCTGTCGGTATTATATACAATTCTTGCACTACTACTACTACTACTACTACTACCACTACTACTACCTCTACCTCTTCCTGCCTATATATAGCCATCCTGCTCCACCTCTGTTAGTGTGACTTTGTCAATGGTCCAAGTCGGACCGAAACGTCGTCGTAAGCTTCTGTCTTTTATGTGCGGGTTATTTGTGTAAATATCAGTTTACATCTCTTCTTTCTTCTCTAACATATTTTCAGCTGTAATCAAGTTCATCAGTATTAGTACGGAAACACGGAAGTATCTGGACGATTACATCAAGTTCGGGTCCGTAACTTTTCTAAAGCGTGACACATAACTTTCCCAGCGCGTGATATGCTGCCACACTGAGCATTGATGAGATGCCACCCTCTTGGAACTCCTTCTGTAGGCAACCTATCCCGGATTTGCTGACAAACTCGAGGTATTTATTGAAACGAGCTAAGACCACATCAGTGGAGCATTCGTTAACAGACTTCAAATATTGTTGAAGCATCTTTCGATATTACTTTCGTTTGACAGAAAAGGCTAAGAAGTGTCATACAGTCGGAATGACCTTCATAAAATCAAATCTGCTGTCTGCAGAGCAGCTCGTCCTGAGGAAGGAAAATGCAAACATGCTCTGGCATATCTCTATGCCGGACGACGCAGTCAAAGGAAGGATCGATGACATGTTTCAAGACATTAAAAATCAAGTCATCAAGCAGATACGGGCATCTCCTGTCTTTTCAATTCCTTGTAATGGAACAACTGACGACGTTCAGTGTTCTCAGCTGCTCATGTATGCTCGTTAGGTATCAGGTGAGAGCATGGAGGAAATGTCATTTCTTGGAAAACTTTTCAATAGAAACTGATATCTTTGAAGGGATATCGAACTTCTTTGAAGAAAATTGACATTAATGGGACTCGCTTGTAGGGTAATTGTTTTTTTTTTAGTTAGCGATCCGGTTACGTGAATAAGGTATAAAACAAAAGACCCCTCATTTCTTGTTATCGAGAAGCTTTAGCATCCAAAACTCTACCTACTGAAATGAGGGATGTTAAAAACCTGGTCATCAAGGCAGTAAACGTATAAACAGCTGTGCAAGGACATGATCTCTTACCATCAAGACTTGCTTCTCCACACAAATGTGCGATGGCTTACGCAGGGAAACATGCTTTAGGAGCTTTACGAACAGCGAAAAGTGGGCGTATATCTCGGGTTACAGCTAACGCTAGATCTCCACGATACGTTCCACTCCGAAGGATCTCGGATGTTTCCTGCTTAGCTTGTGGGCATCTCTGAAGCACTGAATATCATTATCAAGAAGAACATCAGTATCAACTTCAGCTCAAGATGACTTCATAACTCTGGATTTGGAGATGTTCCTTGTCAAAAACCTTCACGCTTACCTTCTGGTCTCACGACAAGCTGTAAGGATTCTGAATATATTTGGATCAACGAATCTTTGTGAAGTCCATTTTCTGCGCTGATTGTTGAGGAGACCAAATACTAAAACAAGCTGAACACTGAAGACTTGAGTTGTACATTTATGATCTGGTACCTCAGAAATAGTCAAAATCTCACTAAATGTGATCTTACTTTATACGTTGTGTATTTGTGACTTACTTCAACAGCTTCTGACTAGTTAAAAACAATAAATTTAAAATGAAAACCAGTTTCTCGGTTTGCTTATTTAAATAAAGATAACATTTTCATTTGTTTTCATTCAAAAATTTAAATGAAGGAGAAGAGGAAAGCGTGGAGACGAGAACCAACTGCGATAGAGGGAGCAACTCACAATAGGCCAGGAACAACTGTAATGGAGTAAACAGCACCAGCACTGAGCCGAGACCTTAGAAAAGATGCCCAGATACTAGAGCAAGTCAGGAGAATGTTTCTGAACTACTCTCGTAGCAAAAGAGGAAAGATATACGAAGAAAGGCTAAATGAATTAAAATTTATAACACTGGAAGTAATGAGAACCAGAAAAAGACATGATTGCGATAAAACAAAAAATTTGAGAATTCGAAAATGCAGGCAGACAGCTTGAAAAGACTGGACCCGTTACAACTGGGCATATATGGATGTCAAGGATGTGAATGATTCATGAGGATGTCGAGGAAGCTACTACTGACTTCGAAAATGGATCGATCTGTATAAGGAAGTAACAAAAGCAGTCAAAAATGGAATTCTTCGTGGGTAGCTAAAATGGAAGCCATGAAGCGGGACTCTGACCCGTCAGTCACAATAGATGAACATCCAACCATCCTGGCAACTATACACCCGTACCCCTCCCAACACACACACACACACACCCGCTACCCCTCCACATACACCCGCTACCCCTCCACATACACCCGCTACCCCTCCACATACACCCGCAACCCCTCCACATACACCCGCTACCCCTCCATACACACATACATACATACATACACACACACACACACACACACACACACACACACACACACACACACACACCCGCTACCCCTCCACATACACCCGCTACCCCTCCACATACACCCGCTACCCCTCCACATACACCCACAACCCCTCCACATACACCCGCTACCCCTCCATACACACATACATACATACACACACACACACACACACACACACACACACACACACACACACACACACACACACACACACTTTTGATACCCAGTTTTTTATCTCCACACACACTCTTCCCTTCAACATACTCCCTTCTCGCTCTTATTCCCCATATCATATCTGCTGGAATTTTAGAGCGAGAAAGATGAGCGCGAGTGAGTTGTGTGCTGAGGTGAAGGCTTCATACAGCTCTCAGCGCTGGCAAGTCATCCATCAAGTGTCCGGCTTCTTGGTATAACTTTATCAAGGCAAACACAAGCCTACCTACTAGAAGATCAATCCTGAATGAGAGATGCTGCAAGGAGATATATCCAAGAGGGATGCATGTATAAGGAATGAAGGAGCCAGAAAGATGGAGGGGAAGTGGAAGACAGAAGGTAGGATTGGAGAAAGCAAGGATGAATGAGAAGTAGAGAGGGGAGGAGGGACTTGAAAGAAGGACCGTAGGGAGCGCAGGAGAGGAAGAATGAGGGAATGTATGGGAAGGAAGGTAGGTAGGTAGGTAAGAATAGGGAAAGGAAGGAAGAGGGTAAAGTAGGGAAAAAGAGGGAAGCTAAAGAGGAGAAAAAGGAGGGAAGTTATAGATGAGAGAAAGGAGGGAAGGTAGAGAGGAGAGAAAGGAATGAAGCTAGAGAGAGGAGGAAGAATGGAAGGTAGAGAAAGAAGGAGGAAAGAGATGGAGGAGAGGCGGAAAGAGAGAAGGTTGGAAGAGGAGACGAGAATGGAGGGAAGGCATGGAAGGAAGGATTGAAGGGAGAAAGAGAGAAATCTTAGGAAAAAGAGAAAAGGCAAGCAAAGCAGAAAGGAGGAGAGGGAAGGGGATAAGAGAGGAGGGAGGAGAAAGTAGGGACTGTAAGAGACAAAGGTCAGAAAAACAGAGGAGGAAAGGGAACAATGGAGGGAAGGATAAGAAGGGAAGGAGAAGAAAGGGGAGGTGAATGGAGGGGAAAGGGGGGAAAATAGGAAAAGAGAAGAAAGGGGAGGTGAATGGAGGGGAAAGGGGGGAAAATAGGAAAGGAATGGAGGAGAAGTGAAGGGTAAGTTGAAGAGGGATGGAGGGAAATGTTAGGCGAGGAAGACGAGATGAAGAAAGAAAGCTGAAGAACACAGGGAAGGATGGGAAATAATGAAAGAGAATTAAGGTTAAGGAGAGGGGAGAATACGGAAGGGAAGGAGGAAAAAAAGTGATGCAAAAAGGAGATGTGAAGATAAACATATAACCCGCACACAGGAGGAGGAGCTTACGACGACATTTCGGTACGACTTGGACCAATTACAAAGTGTGACTTTGTAAATGGTCCAAGTCGGACCGAAACGTCGTCGTCAGCTCCTCTCTTCTGTGTGCGGGTTATTTGTGTATTGTTCCAGTCACGGTATTGTGCCTTTTTATGTTAGAGATAGGAAGTGGTGGTGGAAAAAGAAGATCATTTAGAGTGAGAGAGAGTGACCATACAACATGAGGCTGTATGATCACTCGGTAAATTTTTTTATATAATTACACCTGGTGTTAGCAGACTGGATCGCATCCGGGGGATGCATAACTAGAAACTTTCTAGAAAACAGTGGAAGAGTTTAGGGAGGCCAAAAATTACATAAAACTTGCTATATCGCCCACTAATAAGCACAGAAACTGAGGCTCTCAGCTTAAGCCTCAGGTTAGCTACATACATAACTAAACCACAAGATCTCCAATGCACCTCTAAAAATTAGACACCAATATACTTCCGATTTCCAGACAGGATATGTTCAAGGATCTTACAGCAGATCTCTCCACACTCGGCTCTCCAGTCCTACCTCGTTGGTACATCACTGCCCTTAACACTATAACAGAAGATACTAACACGAGAACAACCACTGCCGACAAGGATGGCGTAGTTATTTTAAACGCTGCCGACTACAGAACCAAGACACTTACGAACCTCTTGCAGTAATACAAGTGGCCATTTTAACGAAAACTTTTCTCATCCAAACTCTGCACATCTTAAACTGTGTGAAACAGATTTACATCGACACCCCATTCCTAGCAAGCTTTAAACAGCCAGAATGATGAACGTCAATTTTCAACATAACCGCCGGAATGCAAAACTGTCGAAGACGCACAAGCCAGGAATTCCAGTGAGACCCATCTCATCTGGAATAAGCAGCGCCCCCCTCCCCACAAATTCTCAGGGATTCTTACTAAACGGCTAGTAAAACTCTTAGACATTTCAAACAATTTGGTTTGAAATGTCTAAGAAATGTCAATAGAAACAAAAAACTCTCCAGCCTACTTGTGAGATCTCACTGAACTGTGTTGGTTTCAACTGTGTCTGTTTAGAAAAATAATTCTTTCAACTGATTTTCTGTAAACTATTTCATTGCCATTCTGGCTTACCTAAACATGGAACATCTTGAAGACGAGGATAATTCAAATTATTATAATAAAAAGCGCTAAACCTACAAGGGTCATACAGTGCAGCAGAGCAGGGGATAGTGAAAGATTATAGAGTAGCAAGGGTGCAGTGGACAAAGAGAGAGTTAGAAAAGGCTGTGAGGTGTGCTAGAGGAAGGATCATCAAAGTTTTGGGAGTAAATCAGTCGATGTCAAAAAGTCAGTGAAGAAGTCTGATTCAAAGGTGGGTCCGTCAGCAAGGAGGGAAAATAAAGTAAGAACGTTGGAGCGATGACGACTTCGGAGGTAAATTATGCGTGCTCGTTGATAGACTGGACGGTCCAATAGAATATGGTGAACCGAAACTGGAACCTGACAATTCTCACAGAGTGGAACAGGGCGCCTCTCCATGAGATACCCGTGAGTAAGACGAGTGTGTCCGATGTGAAGACAGGAGAGCATACTTTCCCAGCCTGATTAATCTAAAGACTAAACCAAAAGAGTTTTTTCAAATGTGTAGTACAAAGGCCAAAGAAAAAATAGGACCGCTGAGAACTAGGGCTTGGCAGCTTACTGATAATGAGGAAGAAATGTGATGTCTTTTTAATGGTTATTTCTTATGAGCCTTTACACAAGAAGAAATGATATCTCAGCAATTAATAATTATTCAGATCCTCACGAACATAAATTAAGTAACATTACTGTCACGAGGGACACGTTATCAAACAAGGAGATACACTGAAACAGAGTAAGTCCCCAGGCCCCGATGAACTGTTTTCAAGTGTACTTAACGAGTGCAAGTGGAAACTTTGCCACTAACAAGTGTTTAATGAGTATATCTAAACTGGTGTTGTACCTGAGATGTGGAAGATGGCTAATGTAATTCCTATATTTAAATCAGGGGATAAGTCCATTCCTTCAAATTACTTTTCATTAAGCCTGACGTGTATAGTAGGCAATTAGAACCGGCTATAATTTCATTAACGAAAGAAGTGGTTATATCTATATTCTTGGGCATGAAGCATAGAACATCATACAAATATCAGTATCATTTTGCTTTATTGGGAAAAATTCTGTTATGCAGTCTTATTTCAAATATTCCATGTACAAATTGCTAAGTGGTCAACTGGAACTTTTGTGAAAAACGAAATGTTCTTAATATTAAAATTAAAATTATTACAATCAAATTAAGCGCTAAACCGACAAGGTTCATGCAGCACTGCGGGGCAGAAAATAGTACCAAGTCTTTAAACAGCTAGTTGGAAAGGGAATCAGAGTTGAGGGAAGAAAAGGACTGGAAGGGACGCTAAAGGCTATTCGTCAGAGTTTGTGTAGTAAAGCAGTTGCTGACAAGCAATCAAAAAGTGAATAAGTCAAAGTCAGGGCCGTCAGCAAGGAAGTGGTTAAATCTATATTCTTGGGCATTAAGCATAGATCATCTAAATATCAGTATCATTTTGCTTTATCGGAAACAATCCTGTTATGCAGTCTTACGAGTGGTAGAGTGGCGACGACGGCGGAGGTAAATACTGCGAGCTCGCTGGTAAACCGGAGACTCCACAAGAAAGTGGCGAACAGAAACAGGGATCTGACAAACCTCACTGAGAGGAATAGGGTGTCGATCCATGAGATACTCATGGGAAAGACGAGTATGGCCGATGCCGAGATGGGAGAGCAGTCTCCTGAGTACGGCAACGGTGGTAAGAAGACAGCCACAAACGTGGTTTAATGGAATGTAATTTGTTATGGTACATATCTGACCACCGTTGTTGCCAACAATTGGGAAGACGAGTAGAGATGACAGTAAAATAGTCCCTGAACAGGATGCTTCTATAGGAAACGGGAAAATCACGTACAGCTGACCGCACAGCAGCCTCTGCCCATTCATTGCCCCGCACATCAACATGTCCAGGTATCCAACAGAAAACAACGTCTTTATTTTTGCTAGCTACACGTCGCAACCAAAGTTGAAAACTAAGGACTAATGGATGAGGGGAAGCAAATTGTTTAATAGCTTGTAAAGTGCTGAAGAAATCCGAAACAATCACAAACTCTGAAGGAGACATACATGTAATAAGGGGAAGAGCTGTGAGGATGGCATACAACATAGTATGAAACATTGTTTCATTGTTTCATACTATGGAACAATGCTCTTCTCCAGACTGAGGGACTGACCACTTCAAAACTTTAAGGGTGATGGACTGATTACATCGTCTTCAAGTATCTTCTGCTTCTATCAACTTTTCTGTACTTGACTGAAGAAGCCTACTGTGTAGGCGAAACGTTTCATAATAAAGATACCTAACTGTTGCATATGTGTCTTACCTAACAACCTGTCGGTATTTTATACCATTTTAATGTTCAAGACAGACCTGACATCAGCGGGAAAAAGTAGGGCGAGTTTCGTTGCAATTATGACATCGGCATGATCCGTGGCATAACAGACGGGCACTCCACCAAAGACCTGCAGTATTTAGCTGGGTGGCTAAAGCGCCAACAAATTCGACACTGTTGGGGCATAAGGACCACCTTACAGACTCTTAGGCGATATCCTGCGATATAAACAGAGGACTGAAGCTCATGGCAGCCAAAGGTTAAGTGGGCAACATTTCTGAGGAGGCACCTCCGCCCGTGGGTGGGCAGAACATACGTATCCACTTTGAGAATCAGAAAGTCCTAGTGGGCTAATTGCTATAAAATATAGTTACTGCAAGACAGAAAATCACACTGTACAATGGTATGCGGTAAGACTCCCGCACCACTGCAAGAAATGAGAGTAGCGTGCTTGTCAACTGTGATAGAAACATTATCAAAAGAAGTAAAAAGAGAAAGATCATGAGCTTGGCCCGAGTTCTGAACCGTAGTAATGCACAACTAACCCAAGGCAGGTGGGCGATCCGAAAATCATCACACCATATTTGGGGAAGCTGGCTACATAGTCCATGATGTGGAAGGGTCAGAGGCATGAGAAGAGACTGGCGGAGCCTTGACACCTGGTGCAGGCGACGAAGCGTTACCCTCAGGAGGTACAGGGGTATGGGAAATGTCCAAAGAATGGTCCAATAAGGAAGCCGGGTTAGAACAGGATGCGGTAACGAAAAGGGGCCTGGGAGGAGGTGGGGGTCATGGAACGAAGTCTCTGTTATGGTGGTACTTTTCTTAACTGAAGGAAAGAAAACAGAAAAAAAGGGAGAAAGTGGAGGTACAGTTATTGGAAGGCATGAAAGGGCAATAAGTGACCCTCTGTATCAAAGAGGACCTTGACTCTGTCAGCAGCGCAGATGCAGCGTGGAACTTGTGCCATACCCTACCCTTAATGCCAGTAAACCAGCGCTCTGGGATAGCAACCTAACATCCACTGAGCCACCTTGGTGGAGAAAAGAGAGGGCAGTCGGATACCCTCCACAAAGCATACGTCCCTCGGCTGCCACCTCCCAAAACCCAACAGGAAGCCTCCAGAGATACACCCGTCATCTGCAGGACACCCCACTCCACCTTCTGGAAATCCAGAAAGGAAGCAGGGCGCCTCCAGATGATCAGGATTCCATGACAAACTACACCACCCCCGAGGAACCTCACAGAGTGGACTGAACCATGGCACACTTCCCCCTACCTAAGAACCGAATGTCTGAGGGGACGACCACAGAGGCTACAAACGGGAAGGGGACCGGGAGGGGACTCAAGTTCGGTCGGAAAAAGAAGACCAAAGCGTCTAATTCCTCAGACTGAGAGCCTCTTCTCCTATACAAAGAGCCCTTCCCCCCATGATAAGGATTTAAACTAGAAATTTTATCAACAACTGGACTAAATGCATCTACTGGCCGTTTGGATAATTTTGTAGGCAAATGTGACAATGAAGCTAATTTTGGGTTAGGCTGGATTTCCTCTTTTGTGTGTTTTGATTAATCCATATATGTATGGTAAAGATGCGTCGGTGGTCACGAATTTTTTAATTAGTGCATCTTTGCCTTTCAGTAGTACTGTTGCTATTTTGTTAAAGCTACTGTTAACTGAATCAAATGGATTCTTTCTGAGTTTACAATATGTATGCGTGTCATTCAAGAGTTTATTCATCTTGCCTTAGTTATCAATTTTTTTTCAACATTATTACTGCATTTATTTTGTTTGCTTTATTAATATGTAAACTTTCATTATTTATATGATTTTGCAGATAGTTTAAAAAATCTCAGAGGTCAATTAGCGGGTCACATCTGGAAAAAATCCGAACCGGGACATGTACTGGCGAATCATTCAAGTTCAAAGTCAGTTAGTAATATTTTGTTTTATCATTGAACTATAAATCATTCCTTTATTACATTGATTTGATCAATAAATAAATCTACATTTTTCCAAGTATAAAAAAAAAAAACTTTTGCAATTCCTATATTATTGACTTTTTTTAGAGGTTGCAAGAGTTAGATTGAAACACAGAGCAGCAGTTATGTTATCTACTGTTTCATCTGATAAGTTAATTAAAAAACTGTTATTAGCATGTTTAATCCAGTCACTTGAATTTAAAGTTGTTTCTGAGCTCACTAAAAATTCTTCAGAGTTTATTGCAATAATGATCTAACATACCAAAATTCCCCCCAAAAATAATTGATAAATCTTTTAAAACTGTCAGAAACATATTTTACAAATAAAAAATGGACAACAAAATATATTCACCCAAGTAAGATGGTTCTCCCTTACCATGAAAGTCTTCTTGATATACCTTCTCTAAATTTTAAAAAAATTGTATTTAAAAATCTTGATAAAGTTAAAAAAAAATCCAATTAAAAATTCACCCCAAAATGCTGATGGCTTTCTAGAAGATTCATTGTACAAAAATGTAATACAGTTTATTACAGTAAAACTGGAAAAAAAGCTTTGAACTAAGAATAGAAAAACAACAAAGCGTTTAAACTGGGCAAGAGTCTAATGCTGTTTAGTCATGAGAGATTTTAATCACAATTGATTTTCGAAAGGCTGAGAGAGTTGCATCAAGCATGTTCATAGTTGAGAGAAATATTTTTATTAAAATATGCCCTAAACCAGCAAGGATCATACAGCGCGGCAGGGTAGGGTTTGCTAACTTTAATATACAGGGTGTTTCAAAACAATGGACCCAATTTCTAGGTAACTTGCTTGAGAAACTGGGTCCATCTCTTTGAAACGCCCTGTACTTGATCTAGGACTACCAATGGTGGAAGTATAACAGAGGTAGAGTTAGTAAGGGCTTCTTAGAATGTAATTTGTTATGGATCAACTCAAACCAACGTTGTTGCCAACGGTTGCGAAGGTGGCTAGAGATTATAGCAAAATAGTCTGAGAATGGAATACCCCTATTTGAAACGGGAAGCTCGTGTATCACTGACCGCGCTGCAGCGTCCACCTGCTCGTTGCACTGAACGTCAACAAACCAGTGACCCAGCAGACAACAAATTCTTTATTTCTGCTAGAAATGCGGCACAGCCAAAGTTGTATACAATGAACTACGGGATGAGACGAATTAAAGTTTTAAATAGCCTGCGAAGCACTAAAAGAGTCTGAAACCAACACAAATGTTGAGGTAGGCCTGAACGAAATATATATAATCGCTATGAGAATTCCATGCAGTTCAACTGTGAAAACGCCAGCTGATTTCTAGTAAATGACCTCGCACAACACAATCCGAGAACACTGTTGCAAACCCGACACTGTCAGAGGATTTAGAATCATCAGTGTAAACTGCAACGGCATGAGAATGGGACGAGAAGTGGTCGAGAAAAAGAGAGCGAGAAGCAACTATAGGTATTAGAGCTTTCGTGCACGTCTGTGGGGAAAAACAGATTCGAACTGTCGGAACCTCCCAAAGAGGAAAAATTAGATGCTAGATGAATATATAAAGGGGACAACTGAAGAGAAGCCAGAAACGAGTGAAGACATACAGAAAGTGACGGAGCAAACAGAGGCAGCAAACAAATAATGGAACTCTACTAACGTATGTAAGTAGTAGGATCATGAAGAGATCATGAGAATGGACAAAGTAACGGAGGAAATGGGAATCACGCCGATCGTTCAAGGATGGAACATTCGCTTCTGTATATAGGCCTCGACAAGCGAGGAACGAGAAGCACCTAAACAAACATAATCCTTGACGATGAATGGGTTAAAATTTAAAAAGATTTGCTGGAGAGGCCACAGAATATATCCGGTCGCCATAGTCTACTTCCAATAAAATTAGGATTAAATGAATTCGAAGAAGAGTTCGACGATCCCCTCATCTTTCACGAAATATGAGCGAGGTTCAGCCAGGAATGTCAAGCTGCTTTCAGGGAGGTAATGTGAGGTTTCCAGGAGGGTCGGCGATCTAACAGAAAGCCGAGAAATCTGACCGTATCACGTTCAGGGATCCGGGAGCCATACAGGTATATTGGAGAATTAAACAACAGAACGTCTAGTAAAAGTAAGCTAGTACGTTTAGTACCAGAAAATTAACTCCATGACTAGTGGCCCATTAGGAAACACGGTCGATAGCATTCTGGAGAGAGGCTGCTACTAGGTGGCAGTTAGCGCCTGAACAAGCTACTGGAAAATTATCAACAAAGTGATGACCAGATATTAGATGGAAAACTAGAGGCCAGATCATTAATAGCTAGAAGAAAAATAGTAGTGCTAAGGACACATCCCTAAGGGTTACTTTCAGCCTGAATATAGTAAGGGGAAAGCTGATTATAAACCTTGGACATGGAAGCGTTTCTCAGTCAAGATGTTTTAGAAGGAAAGAGACAGATTGCCCTGGAGGCTTAAGGAATGAGCTTTGGCTAAGACTGCGATTACCGAGTGGTTACTAGCAATGGCATTACGAACACAGGTATCTAACCGGGGTAAAGGGTCGATAGTGGAGCGGTCCTTACGAAAGCCAAATTGACGTGTGGAAAGACTATTATATGTCTCTAAATACTACACTTAGTGCCTATTTACTTGTTCCATCAACTTTCAAACTGCAGTGGGTCAACAGTGGGAGGTATGCTGGCCCGAAGTACCTGGTTTAAGAAAAGGTATAACCAAGGTAATTTTCCACAAATGGGGAAGAACCCCCTGCGACTTAACATTAAAAAGATACAAGAGGACTGCGAAGGCTGACAAATGTAAATACTGGAGCATACTAATATGAATGCCTCAGCTCTATCTGATGATCGGGAAGGGGAAAGTGTTTACTCAAGTTCTGGAACCGTACAAGGCACGTTATAAAACTCTTCTCTGCTAGAGGAGAAGTCTTAAGGCGGGGGGGATAGATGGAGTCCCTGATTGATTCAGACTAGATGATTTCCAATTGTTGTGGCAACTTCGATAGGATATTCACTACTGACACCGGCAATTCTAAGAGCAGCAGCAGGGGCTGGAGAATACCTGCCACTCAGTTTCCATACTTTTTCCAAACTGCACCCATAGAGGAAGTGGAAGTGACGGTAGAAACAATGTCACCAAGAAATGAGTTTTGCTTCTCGGATTGCACGTCGGGCAACTGCCCTCGCTCACTTAAAATGAAGAGGCTGCTCGGTGGTCCCACTATAATGATATTGGCCCCATGCAGCACACTTCAGTCGCACTGCATGAGTACAAGTAGGAGACCACCAAGGCACGCGTTTCTGAAATTTGAGGGATTGAATGAGAAGCCGCGGTTAAAACTGAGGTCAAAAACAGCAGGGGAGGTCAAAAAAAAAAAAAGGTTCCTCATTAAAAATGGTGTGATGGGAGTAAAGGGCCAATTCACCCGTTCAAACTGCCAACGTGGGCTTCGAGGAGGGCGAGAATGCGAATGGAAAGTAAGGAGGATAGCAAAATTATCGCTGTAATGTAAATCTAGGAGCACAGACCAAGAAAAGTCGAGAGTAGTTGAAGATGAACAAACTGGGAGATGTATGAAAGAGAACTTGAGTGCGAGGGTCAAAATGGGTGGGGGTACCTATATTTAAAACATCGCCTGATCGTCACTAAAGTCACAATGAGACCCACTACTCCCCTTTTCAGGTAATGATGAGCTTCAAAATCGTCAAATAAGATGCCAGGTGAAGGTAAGAAAGAAACCAGAAATTCAGCATTAGAAATAGATTAAGGTCGACAAGGAGAAAGATACAAAGAGCAGGTTGTAAATCAGTTGTTTAAGTAGATACGGACTGCACTGTAATGCAGGGAAGTATGAACAAAGATCTGAGTGTGTGGTACACCGGCGTGCACAAGAAGTCCACTTTCACTAAAAGTCCCAGCAGGAAAAGGATTCCATGATTGCAATAAGATATAGCAGAGTGAAATTTAGGTTCTTGTAAACGGACACGAACAGAGGGGAAAACTGGGAAGACAACACCTGAGGCTCTTCCTGCTTACCTCTGAGGCCTCGAATATTCCACATAAGAAAGAAGGAACACTGCAGCAGGCCTAATGGTCCATGCGGGGCAGGTTCATGTCAAACCCCGGCTTAGACGAATGTCCCACCCAGTCAGGTCACCTCCTCTTAAGGATGGAACACGGCATCTGACCCAGTAGCACCAGCTAGTCAGGTCCAACTCGCACCCACTCATGTATTTATCTAACCTATTTTTAAAACTGCACAACGTCTTAGCTTCTATGACGGTACTTGGGATTTTGTTCCAATCATCCACAACTCTATTACCAAACCAGTGCTTTCCCATATCCTTCCTTACGTCATGATTTGCAAATAAAAGTATACTGGGAACAAGGAGGAGTATACGGGCTAACAGAATTAGTAAAGTCTACATGTAGAGGCAGAGGAAAATTAGTAAGCAGCGCAGGATTGGAATGCTGCTGCGAAGAAAGGATGGGGGGATATTGTAGAAGGTTTAGGAAGGCGTGAAGGACTGATGGGAGGTGGATCAGTGGCCTGCATTCGTTTTGTCTCCTCAGTATATTCGGAGATGGTTTCAAGCACTTCAGATGACAAGGACGTTGCAGGTAGTACGATATCAGAGATACAAGGTGGAGTGTGAGTAATGATTGGAGACACAATGGGAGTTATTAAAGAAGAAGGGGATTAGAGGATAGTGGGAACTTGGGAAGAAACCTAGTAGAAAACAGCAGAGGCAGGAACTTGAGCGCAGACAGAAGTGAACTGTAGGAACCTCTACACCCGTAACAAATGTATTAAGAGGTAAAGTACTAGGCAGAGAGATTGGAAAAGGATAATGTTTGGAAATGTTAAGTGATGGAGGGGAGGTTACCTAGAGGTTATTCCGGGGATCAACGCCCCCGCGGCCCGGTCCATGACCAGGCCTCCCGATGGATCAGGGCCTGATCAACTAGGCTGTTACTGCTGGCCGCACGCAGTCCGACGTACGAGCCACAGCCCGGCTGATCCGGCACTGACTTTAGGTATCTGTCCAGCTCTCTCTTGAAGGCAGCCAGGGGTTTATTGGCAATTCCCCTAATGCTTGATGGGAGGCTGTTGAACAGTTTTGGGCCCCGGACACTTATGGTGTTTTCCCTTAGTGTACCAATAGCGCCCCTACTTTTTATTGGGGGCATTTTGCATCGCCTGCCCAGTCTTTTACTTTCGTAGGGAGTGATTTCTGTGTGCAGATTTGGGACCATTCCCTCCAAGATTTTCCAAGTGTAGATTATGATATATCTCTCCCTCCTGCGAGGGGATAGAGGAGATCTGAATTTTGGTGTCGTTTTAGACTTTGGGGGAAGTGGGGATGCGAGGTGAGGGTTTAGTTGTGGGCTGACAAAGGAGTGGGAGGTCTGAAACTCGCTACAAGGCATACCTCCTTTGGCCATCAGAACCGACAGGGATACACTCGTCACCCAAAAAAGGTCTTAAGCTGCCCCATAGGACTCTGAAGGGAGATGTGGATATCCCTAGACGATTCAGATTCCACAGCAAACACCACCAGCACCAAGGATCTCAACGGAGTGGGACGGATAACGACACCCTTTCCCAACGTAGGAGCTTGAACTTCGAAGGGAAGGACCCCAAAGGTCAAAAGCAGGAAGGGAAGGAAAGGGAAGATATGGTGAAAGGTACATTATGGGTAAGAAGGGATTGGAAGGTTGGGGTAGGGAAGGGAGGAATGGTGGATATTTAGGTTTGGTCAGAGGATGACCAAAAGTCCCAATTCCTCAGACCAAAAGCCTCTTCACTGCGTCAAGGAGACCCCCTTGAAGAGGAAAATTGAATCAAGCTTCATGAAAATATGTTGCTGATTTTAATTTGAATATTAGTTCAGGGTTATACAAAGTAGATTCATTTATAATTAATCAAATTTTGGAAGAATTTTAGTTGTGCGTTACAGATCCTTGATTCATCCGCATCATAATGGGATGGGTTTAATGTCATATGTGAGGTGACATCTTACCCTTATAAGTTTTCCCCCGTTTTATCTTTATAGATCCTTGAAAATATAAGAAATCACACACACACACACACACACACACACACACACACACACACACACACACACACTGTAACTGAGCAATCTAAACCAAAACCCACACACTGTTCTCTCTACCACCAACCCCCACATCACAAACCTCACCCCAACACCTGCCCCCTATGGGCATGAGGACCCCACCCCCTAGTCAAAACCCACCCACACCACAACCCCCCATAGGCCCCCCACCAGGGCTCCCACTCCCCCAACCCCAAAATTCTCCCAGGACCACAGTGATAGAAAAGAAGCTGAAGGTTTGGTACACGAACGCGGACGGAATAAAGAATAAATACGAGTGGCACGAAAGAATCAGTGAGAAATCCCCAGACATCATAGAAGTCACAGAGACGAAACTCACTGAGACAATAACAGACGCAGTCTTCCCACTGGGATATCAGATCCTGAGGAAAGCTAGGAGTAGAGGGGGAGGAGGGGTTGCACTGCTCATAAAAACCGATGGGGATTTGAGGAAATGCAAGGCATGAACGAGATTGGAGAAAGGGACTACATAGTAGGTACAATTCAGTTTGGGGAACATAGTCATTGGAGTGATGTATAACCCAACACAGAACTGCAGGAGGCCAAGAGGAGTACGAAGAAAAAAACAGAGCGATGGCGGGCACACTGGCTGAGGTGGCAAGAAGAGCTCACTTGAGCAGAACAAAGTTGCTGGTAATGGGCGATTTCAACCACAGGGAGATCGACTGGGAAATCCTGGAGCCACATGGGGGTCCCGAAACATGGAGAGCCAAGATGATGGATGTGGTACTGGAAAACTTCATGCATCAACATGTCAGGGACACTACCAGAGAGAGAGGGGAGGACAAAGCCTTTTGTTCACCCTGAGTAGTTCAGACATTGAAAACATCACTTACGAGAGGCCCCTTGGAGCTAGCGATCACGTAGTTCTGAGTTTTGAATATATAGTAGGGTTACAAGTGGAAAGGGTAACAGGAATTGAAGGGAAAATCAAAACTATAAAAGGGGGGACTACACAGGTATGAGGAACTTCCTGCAGGAGGTTCAGTGGGACAGAGAACTGGTAGGAAAGTCAGTAGATGAGATGATGGATTATGCAACAACAAAATGCAAGGATGCAGAGGAAAAGTTTGCTCCCATGGGCAATAGAACTAATGGGAAGACTAAAGCGAGTCCTTGGTGTACCAAGGTGTAGGGAGGCAAAAACTAAGTGCACCAGAGAATGGAAAACGTACAGGAGGCAAAGGACCCAGGAAAAGAAGGAGATTAGTCGAAGAGCCAGAAACGAGTATGCACAGGTAAGGAGGGAGGCCCAGCGACAGAACGAAAACGACATAGCATCGAAAGTCAAGTCTTACCCTAAACTGCTGTATAGCCACATTAGGAGGAAGACAACAGTCAAAGACCAGGTGATCAGGCTGAGGAAAGAAGGTGGGGGAACTCACAAGAAACGATCAAGAGGTATGTGAAGAGCTCAACATGAGATTTAAGGAAATATTTACTATGGAGACAGGAAGGCCTCTGGCAGGACAGAACAGAGGGGGGCACCAACAAGGAATATACCAACAAGTTTTGGATGACATACATACAACTGAGGAGGAGGTGAAGAAGGTGCTAAGGGACATTGATACCACAAAGGCAATGGACCCAGACAACATCTCCTCGTGGGTCCTTAGAGAGGGAGCAGATATGCTGTGTGTGCCACTAACCACAATCTTCAAAACATTCCTTGAAATTGGGCAACTACCTGAGGTATGAAAGACGACAAATGTAGTTCCCATTTTTAAAAGAAGGAGACAGAAAAGAGGCACTGACATGTATAGTATGCAAAGTCATGAACAAGATTACCAGGAGGAGAGTGGTGCAACACCTTGAACGGAACGAGAGTATAAACGCCAACCAGCATGGATTCATGGAAGGCAAAAACTGTGTTACAATCCTTCTGGAGTTTTATGATAAAGTAACAGAAGTAAGACACGAGAGAGAGGGGTGGGTTGATTGCATCTTCTTGGACTGCAAGAAGGCCTTTGACACAGTTCCTCACAAGAGATTAGTAAAGAAGCTAGAGGAACAGGCACGTATAACAGGAAAGGCACTGCAATGGATAGGAGAATACCTGATAGGGAGGCAACAACGAGTCGTGGTAAGTGATGAGATGGTTTAGAAAGACACGTTAGCAAACACTATGACATATTTATTAGAAAACGTTTCGATCCTGGGACCTTGATCACTTCTAACATACAGAGGTAGAAAGACATTATATATAAGCGGAGAGTGAGGTGTGATTGACGCATGGTGAGCTTATAAATAATGTCTTTCTACCTCTCTATGTTAAAAGTGATCAAGGTCCCAGGACCGAAACGTTTTCTAATATGTCATAGTGTTTGCTTAAGTGTCTTTCTAAGCCAACTTGTCGGTATTTATTACCAAGGTTTATACCAAGTGATAAGGTGTCACAGTGGGCGCCTATGACGAGCGGGGTCCCACAGGGGTCGGTC
>NW_027197291.1:0-64564 GCF_038502225.1 Cherax quadricarinatus | reverse complement strand
CAGCTTCTTCACCTCCTCCTCGGTTGTTCGTATGTCATCCAACACTTGGTGGTATATTCCCTCTTGATGTTCCCTTCTGTGCTGACTTCCCAGAGCCCTTCCTGTCTCTACTGTAAAAACTTCCATAAATCTCCTGTTTAGCTTTTCATTTCTTGTGAGTTCTCTCCCTTCTTTCCTTAGTCTGATCACCTGGTCTTTGACTGTTGTCTTCCTCCTGATGTGGCTATACAACAGTTTCGGGTCAGTCTTGATTTTCGATGCTATGTCATTTTCATACTGTCGCTGGGCCTCCCTCCTTACCTGTGCGCACTCGTTCCTGGCTCTGCGACTGATCTCCCTATTTTCGTGTGTTCTCTGCCTTCTGTACTTTTTCCATTCTCTACTGCATTTTGTTTTTGCCTCCTTACACCGTCCGGTAAACCAGGGGCTCGTTCTGGTCTTCCCGTTGTTTCTGTTGCCCTTGGGAATAAACCTTTCCACTGCCTCCTTGCATTTTGTTGTTACATATTCCATCATTTCATCTACTGGCTTTGCTGCCAGTTCTCTGTCCCACGGGACCTCCTGCAGGAAGTTCCTCAACCCTATGTAGTCCCCTCTTTTATAGTCAGGCTTTTCTCATTCAACTCCTGTTACTCTTTCCACTTGCAGCTCTACTATATATTCAAAGCACAGAACCACGTGGTCACTAGCTCCTAGGGGACTCTCATACGTGATGTCCTCAATGTCTGAACTGCCCAGGGTGAACACAAGGTCTAATCTTGCTGGTTCATCCTCCCCTCTCACTCTGGTAGTGTCCTTAACATGTTGGTGCATGAGGTTTTCCAGCACCACATCCATCATCTTGGCTCTCCATGTTTTGGGACGTAGATGAATGGTTCAGAGAACCGACATGTTGATAAATTAGACACATGTGCAACTCTTGGGTATCTTTATTGAGGAAACGTTTCGCCACACAGTGGCTTCATCAGTCCATACAAAGGAGAATCTTGAAGAACAGGAGGAGAATGAAGTAATCAGTCCCTCAACCTTGAGTCGATGTGGTTAGTCCATCAATCTTGAATAGAATACGGCATACGTGCTGAGAAGGAGCTTATAAACCATTGGCAGGAGAGGTGAAGGAGTCAGAGGCAGTGTAACACTTATTCAATGTTGAAGTAGGTCGTGCCCAAGAATTAGGCAAGCGAAGAATTCCCAAGTATTAAGATCCCAAGAAGATGCAGTGTCTGACAGGTTTGTAGATGAATGATTCAGAGAACAGACATGTTGATAAATTAGACACATGTGCAACTCTTGGGTATCTTTATTGAGGAAACGTTTCGCCACACAGTGGCTTCATCAGTCCATACAAAGGAGAATCTTGAAGAATAGGAGGAGAATGAGGTAATCAGTCCCTCAACCTTGAGTCGATGTGGTCAGTCCATCAATCTTGAATAGAATACGGCATACGTGCTGAGAAGGAGCTTATAAACCGTTGGCAGGAGAGGTGAAGCAGTCAGAGGCAGTGTAACACTTATTCAATGTTGAAGTAGGTCGTGCCCAAGAATTAGGCAAGCGAAGAATTCCCAAGTATTAAGATCCCAAGAAGATGCAGTGTCTGACAGGTTTGTAGATGAATGGTTCAGAGAACCGACATGTTGATAAATTAGACATATGTGCAACTCTAAGCTCCTTCTCAGCACGTATGCCGTATTCTATTCAAGATTGATGGACTGACCACATCGACTCAAGGTTGAGGGACTGATTACCTCATTCTCCTCCTATTCTTCAAGATTCTCCTTTGTATGGACTGATGAAGCCACTGTGTGGCGAAACGTTTCCTCAATAAAGATACCCAAGAGTTGCACATGTGTCTAATTTATCAACATGTCGGTTCTCTGAACCATTCATCTACAAACCTGTCAGACACTGCATCTTCTTGGGATCTTAATACTTGGGAATGCTTCGCTTGCCTAATTCTTGGGCACGACCTACTTCAACATTGAATAAGTGTTACACTGCCTCTGACTGCTTCACCTCTCCTGCCAACGGTTTATAAGCTCCTTCTCAGCACGTATGCCGTATTCTATTCAAGATTGATGGACTGACCACATCGACTCAAGGTTGAGGGACTGATTACCTCATTCTCCTCCTGTTCTTCAAGATTCTCCTTTGTATGGACTGATGAAGCCACTGTGTGGCGAAACGTTTCCTCAATAAAGATACCCAAGAGTTGCACATGTGTCTAATTTATCAACATGTCGGTTCTCTGAACCATTCGTTGCGTAACTTGATCCACATATAATGCCGTGAAACATCTATCAATCTTACACTGACAGCTGGTGTGACGCTAAGACTTACGTCCTGAAACCTGGTGACTAACGATTCATAAACCGTAGCTGATAGCAGTTTGACGAATATTCTTTGGCTTCCGTTTAATGCTACACCATACAAGTCACTATCTTGTACGCCATATGTCTCCCGGATGATCTTTGGCAATAAGACTTGCGCAGAACTAGGCGTTATCGTTCCTTGAAGTAGCTCAATGCCTACAGTATTTATTCTGCGTCTCACCGCCATCTTGACACTCACAGTGCACCTATGTTGTTAGCCGAGGTGTGACAGCACCACTTCACATCACTGCAGCCAGGTAACTGACAAGGGAGCTCGCCTACAAACAGCAGAGGGGTGCAGAGCACAACCGCACTCTACCGTGGTCAGGCAGCGAAATACCTTGCTACTAGGGTCTAAAACTTCTATGAGTGTCTGCCCTTGTGTGTGTGTGCGTGTGTGTGAGGGCAACTGGTGTCAATTGCTGGCTGGACAAATACTGTAAGGAAAATGCGGTAACATTCATTGACAACTGGGACCTCTTCTATGGCAGAAATGACATGTATGCCAGGGATGGGGTTCACTTATCTAGGTCTGGGGTGGTAGCACTGGCAACTGCAGTGGAGGGAGCAGTTTGGACTTTAAACTAGGAATAGTTAGTGGTATGGGTTTTGGCAGGAAAACAGTGAAGTCCCAGTGTAGTAATATTACGAGTTCTAGGGGAACTAGTAATAAGCAGAACGAGGTAGATATTGAAAAGCCAGGGACTTTGGGTGATAAGGACAGTAATAGGTTTAGTAGAAAAACAGAAATGAGCAGGAAGGGTAAAGAGAAAGAAGAGACTTTCAATGTTTATTATGCTAATTGCCGTAGTGCTAGGAATAAGATGGACGAGTTGAGATTAGTTGCTAGTGCAGGTAACATTGATGTATTTGCCTTAACTGAGACGTGGTTTAATTCAAAAAGTCGGGACATGCCTGCAGAATGTCATATTCAGGGCTTTAAATTGTTCCAAGTAGATAGAAGTATCGGGAAGGGGGGTGGGGTGGCATTGTATGTCCGAGATCGCTTGAACGGTTGCATAAAAACGGGTATTAAGTCTGAAGTAACACATACAGAGTCTGTTTGGATAGAATTTTCAGAGGGGCATGAAAAACTGATTTTAGGAGTGATATACCGTCCCCCAAACTTAGACAGGGACCAAGGGAGACTACTATGGGAGGAAATTGTTAAGGCCGCAAGGCACGATAATGTAGTAATTGTAGGAGACTTTAACTTTAGTCATATTGAATGAAATTTCTTGACTGGGAATTTAGAATCATACGACTTCTTAGAAGTAGTTCAGGATTGTTTTTTGAAGCAGTTTGTGACAGAACCTACAAGGGGAAATAACCTGCTTGACTTAGTTATGGCAAACAATGAATCCGTTGTTAATAATTTAGAAATTTCAGAGGAACTGGGTGCTAGCGACCACAAATCAATTACATTTAGCATTGAATGGAAGTACGATAGTAGCGATAACTCAGTAACAGTCCCAGATTTTCGCTTAGCAGATTACGATGGGCTTAGAGAACACTTAACATCTGTTGACTGGGGTAACGAAGAGAGCTATCAATATGACAGTTTTCTGAACACTATACATGCTGCTCAAAGAACGTTTATCCCATATAAAGAAATTAGATCAAACAGAAATGACCCAAAATGGATGAATAATAGGCTCAAATATCTACTAGGGCATAAGAAAGGAATTTATAGGCGTATCAAAAGAGGTGAGGGTCATCTTATGAATCAGTATATTGACATTAAGAGGGACATTAAAAAGGGGATAAGAAAAGCTAAAAGGGACTATGAAATTAAAGTTGCTAAGGATTCTAAAACTAACCCAAAAAGTTTTTTCCAGGTCTATAGAACAAAAGTTAGAGATAAGATAGGTCCCCTTAAAAATAACTATGGCCATCTTACTGACAAAGACAATGAAATGTGCTTGATTTTAAATAATTATTTTCTCTCAGTTTTTACACAGGAAGACACTAACAATATTCCATTAATTAATTTTTATAGTGGGCTAGAAGAAGATAAATTATGTAACATCACAGTCACTAGTGAAATGGTTGTGAAGCAGATAGACAGACTGAAGCAAAATAAGTCGCCGGGTCCTGATGAGGTTTTTTCAAGGGTTCTTAAGGAATGCAAAATGGAACTCTGTAAACCATTAACTAATATTTTTAATTTATCTCTTCAAACAGGTGTAGTGTCTGATATGTGGAAGATGGCTAATGTAATTCCTATTTTTAAAACAGGGGACAAGTCGTTACCGTCAAATTACCGCCCAATAAGCCTGACCTCAATTGTAGGCAAATTACTAGAGTCAATTATAGCTGAGATTATAAGAAGCCATCTCGATAAGCATAGCTTGATTAATGATACTCAGCATGGATTCACAAGAGGCCGGTCTTGTCTAACTAATTTATTAACTTTCTTCAGTAAAGCTTTTGAGGCTGTTGACCACGATAAAGAATTTGATATTATTTACTTAGATTTTAGTAAGGTTTTTGATAGAGTTCCGCACCATAGACTGTTAAAGAAAGTGGCAGCTCATGGCATTGGGGGAAAAGTGCTCTCGTGGATCGAGTCATGGCTCACTGACAGGAAGCAGAGAGTGTTCATAAATGGGGTTAAATCCGAGTGGGGATCTGTAACAAGTGGCGTTCCACAGGGATCAGTCTTGGGCCCGTTGTTTATAATATATATCAATGATCTTGATTAGGGAATTACTAGTGATATGAGCAAATTCGCCGATGACACAAAGATAGGTAGGATAATTGATTCAAACGTAGATGTTATGGAACTTCAGGAGGATTTAAACAAGCTCTATTCTTGGTCAGAAAAGTGGCAGATGCAGTTCAATGTAGATAAATGCAAGGTTCTGAAGCTTGGGAGTGCTCATAACCCTAGTACTTATAAGTTAAATGATGTAGAACTTAGCCATACAGATTGCGAAAAGGACTTGGGGGTTATGGTGAGCAGCAACCTTAAACCAAGACAGCAATGCCTAAGTGTACGTAATAAGGCAAATAGATTACTGGGATTTATATCAAGAAGTGTAAGCAACAGAAGTCCAGAGGTCATACTGCAGATTTGTACATCATTAGTAAGGCCTCACCTAGATTATGCAGCTCAGTTCTGGTCTCCATATTACAGGATGGACATAAATTCGTTAGAAAACATTCAGCGTAGGATGACTAAAATAATACATAGCATTAGAAATCTTCCTTATGAAGAAAGATTGAAGACTCTTAAGTTACATTCACTTGTTAGACGAAGAATGAGGGGAGACCTGATCGAAGTGTATAAGTGGAAGATAGGTATTAATAAAGGGGATATTAATAAGGTCTTGAGGATGTCTCTCCAAGAGAGAACCCGCAGTAATGGATTTAAATTAGATAAGTTTAAATTTAGAAAGGACATAGGAAAGTATTGGTTTGGAAATAGGGTAGTTGATGGGTGGAACAGTCTACCTAGTTGGGTTATTGAGGCTGGGACTTTGGGTAGTTTCAAATTTAGATTGGATAAGTACATGAGTGGGAGGGGTTGGATTTGAGTGGGACTTTCACATCAGAGCTTATTCTTGGGTGGCATTGAAAATTGGGTTGGGCAAATGTTTTGTTAGTGGGATGAATTGTATAGGACCTGCCTAGTGTGGGCCAACAGGCCTCCTGCAGTGTTCCTCCTTTCTTATGTTCGTATGTTCTTATCTAGTTGTGGGTGGAGGGGTCGAGTTACAGCTCCCGGCCCCGCCTCCTCACTGGTCATTACTAGGTCACTCTCCCTGCTCCATGAGCTTTATCATACCTCTTCTTAAAGCTAGGATCTGCATGAGAGTCATCCACTGAGTACTCGGCAAATCTCCAATAAGATAAAAACCAAGTTTTCCAATGGACAACAGCAAACAATATGAAGTCCAATAAAGACAAAGTCCACTTCTCGATTATGGAAAACTGGAGGAAATAATAGCTAGGACTGGAGTATACCACAAATTCTAATCACACAATAGAGCGGAAAAGTAATGTGAAAGATCTGGGAGTGGTAATCTCTAAGGATCTCACCTTCAAGGATTATAGCATTAACATTATCATATCTGCGAGGAATATGATTGGATGGAAAATGAGAACATTCAAGACAATAGATGCTAAGCCAATGATGATCCTTTATAAATTATTTGTTCTCTCTTGGCTGGAATACTGCTGTACATTATCAACTCCATTCATGGCAGGTGAAATCGCAAATCTAGAGAATGTACTGAGAATCTTTACTACACATATCAGTTCCATCAAAAACCTTAACTATTGGGAACGCTTGGAAGCACTGGACTTGTAGTCACTGGAGCGCAGGCGAGAGAGATACATCATAATCTACACCTGGAAAATCCTAGAGATACTGGTCCCTAATCAGCACCCAGAAATCACTCCCTACGAAAGCAAAAGACTTGGCAGGCGATGCAACATACTCCCAGTGAAAAGTAGGGGCACCAATAGTACACTAAAGAAAACACCATAAGTGTCCGGGGCTCAAGACTTCAACAGCCTCCCACCTGCCATAAGGGAAATTAGTAACAAACCTCCGGTTGTCTTCAGCAGGGAGCCGGACAGATACAAAAAGTCAGTACTAGATCAGCTGGGCTGTGGTTCGTACGTTGGACTACGTGTGGCCAGCAGTAACAGCCTAATTGATCAGTCCATGATCCACCGGAATACCCTTCAGGTAGATTCCAGGTATGTATGGATCCTGCCTTGGATGCACTGGAAGAAAATCAGAATGCAGATGTAATATACAAAGACTTTGCAAAAGCATTTGACAAATGCGATCATGGCGTAATAGCCCATAAAATACGTGCTAAAGGAATAACTGGGAAAGTGGGGAGATGGATCTTCAACTTCCTAACAAATCGAACACAAAGAGTAGTGGTCAACAGAGTTAAATCGGAGGCTGCCATAGTGAAGAGCTCTGTTCCACAAGGCACAGTACTCGCCCCCATCTTATTCCTTATCCTCATATCAGACATAAACAGAGATATACACCACAGCACCGTATCATCCTTTGCGGATGATACTAGGATCTGCATGAGGCTGTCATCTGCTGAGGACGCGGTTAACCTCCAAGAAGATATAAACAAAGTTTTCCATTGGGCAACGGTAAACAATATGATGTTCAATGAGGACAAATTCCAACTACTCCGTTATGGAAAACTGGAGGAGATAATAACTAGAACAGAGTATACTACTGACTCGGGCCATACAATAGAGCGGAAAAATAATGTAAGGGACCTGGGAGTAGTAATGTCTGAGGATCTCACTTTCAAGGATCACAACAGTGCCACGATCGCACGTGCAAAGAAAATGATAGGATGGATAATGAGAACTTTCAAAATGAGAGATGCCAAGCCCATGATGATCCTTTTCAAATCACTTGTTCTCTCTAGGCTGGAATACTGCTGTACATTAACATCTCCATTCAAAGCAGGTGAGATCGCAGATCTAGAGAGTGTACAGAGATCCTTTACTGCATGTATAAGTTCTGTCAAGCACCTTAACTACTGGGAACGCTTGGAAGCACTTGACTTGTACTCGTTGGAACGCAGGAGGGAGAGATATATCATAATCTACACTTGGAAAATCTTGGAAGGAATGGTCCCAAATCTGCACACAGAAATCACTCCCTACGAAAGTAAAAGACTGGGCAGGCAATGCAAAATGCCCCCAATAAAAAGTAGGGGCGCCATTGGTACACTAAGGGAAAACACCATAAGTGTCCGGGGCCCAAAACTGTTCAACAGCCTCCCATCAAGCATTAGGGGAATTGCCAATAAACCCCTGGCTGCCTTCAAGAGAGAGCTGGACAGATACCTAAAGTCAGTGCCGGATCAGCCGGGCTGTGGCTCGTACGTTGGACTGCGTGCGGCCAGCAGTAACAGCCTAGTTGATCAGGCCCTGATCCATCGGGAGGCCTGGTCATGGACCGGGCCGCGGGGGCGTTGATCCCCGGAATAACCTCCAGGTAACCTCCAGGTAACTACATCACTACTCAGACTATTTCATTCCTGACAGCTCTGTGATTGAAGAAATATTTGCTAACATCCATGTGATTCATCTGAGTCTTCAACTTCCACTTGTGACCCCTTGTTACTGTGTCCCATCTCTGGAACTTCCTGTCTCTGTCCACCTTGTCGAAAACTCTCAGTATTTAATATGTCGTTATCATATCCTCCCTATCCCTCCCGTCCACCGGTGTCGTCAGGTCGATTTCCCTTAACCTCTCCATGTCGATCATACCCCTTAGCTTCGAGACGACTCTTGTTGCAAATCTTTGCACTTTCCCTAGTTTCCTGATGTGCTTGACCGGTTATGGGTTGCAAATTGGAGCTACATTCTCCAATATGAGCCTGATGTACACGGTGTACAGGGTCTGGAACGGCTCCATACCGTGATGTCGGAATGCTAATCTTTTGGTTCACTAGCCGCTTATATGCTGCAGGAGTAATTTGGTTTATGTGTGCCTCAGGAGATATGCTCGGTATTATACACACTCCTGGATCCTTCTTCTTGAGTGAGTTTGGCAGTGTTTGGCCTCCTAGACTGTACTCTGTCTGCACATTTTTTTTTTCCTTCCTCGATTTTCATGATTTTGCACTTGGTCGGTTGAAATCCAGGAGCTAGTTTCTGGACCACGCCTGCAGCCCGTCCAGAACCCTCTGTTATCCTGTGATATAGGTCAACTGTGCTTGTGAGGTCAAAGGGGAGTTCTAACTAACCAGTATAAATTGTCACACTCTTTGCCGTGGCAGGGAAGTGTTAGAACACGCCTGGCGCCGTAAGTTATAGGTCTCTTGTTCTTGACGGCGACAGTAAAAAGTGGGTAAAGACGCTAGCGAAATCTACCATTGATGTGAAAACACGCTGTGACCCATGGAGGGTGGACCCCCAAATCCTGGGGAAGATGCAGGCAGGATGATATAAGCTCTAGGAAACAGCTAGAGAGGAGAGATTCTGGCAGAGCTCTACCCTGTGTGCAGAGCTATGAGAAAGATCTGCTGGGGAGTCTCTGGAGGAGACTCTGTTGGATACACTGGGCAGAGTACTGGCTTAGAGCAGTGCTCGTGCTGTGGAGGTCTTGGGATCTGTGGCTAGAGTCTAAGCTCTTGAGGTGAACTGTCCCTCTGAACTTATTGTAAGTAAATATTCTGTTTCGTCAGGTAAACTGTAACCCTTGTCTCACTGCATATGTATGCCATCCCCATTTATCTTACCCAATAGTGTTCTCTTGTTTCCAAATCTATTATTGTACAAGGACTTACTAATAAACTGTGTTTGAGTGGAATAGTAATATTTAGTGTCCCTGTTATTCTTTATTTTATTATCAAATACTGAGAGAGTGAATAGTGTAGCGTTAATGAGAGGTGATGATGAAGTCACCAGTGACCTCACATTACCTCCGCTCCTGCCACTCGACTCATCTCCCCTCCGTTTACTCCCTTATTCCCCAATTATAGATTCGTTCCTTACCCCCCTATATGACAATCCTGCCTTGTCTTACTCTGAATGAAGTCTCATTAACTTCTCGCCATTTGCAAACATGGGCACTTCTGAGTCTATTCCTTCTGTTATGTTGTTTACATATACCAGAAACAGTACTGGTCCTAGGACTGACCCCTGTGGAACCCCACTTCTCACAGGCTCCCACTCCGACACCTCATCACGTACCATGACTCGCTGATGCCTTCTCGTCCGGTATTCTCTGATCCATTGCAGAACCTTCCCCGTAATAGATGTCTGGTCATCGAACTTTTACACTAATCTCTTGTGTGGAACTGTGCCAAAACCCTTTTTATAGTCCAAGAAAACGCAGTCTACTCACCCCTTTCCGTCTTGTCTTGCTGCTGTCACCTTGTCATAGAACTCTTGCGGGTTTGTGACACAGGATTTCTTATCTCTGAATCCTTGTTTGTTGTCGTTTATAAGCTCATTCCATTCTAGGTGGTCCACCACTCTTCTGGTAATCTTCTCCATGACTGCATACAATACATGTCAGTGACACTGGTCTGTAATTTAATGCTGCACATCTGTCTCTATTTTTTTAAAAAATTGGGGCTACATTTCCAGTCTTCCATACCTCAGGTAGCCGTGTTGAAGATTGTTGTTATTGGTACACAGAGTGCCTCTGCTCTGTCTCTCTCTCTCAGGATCTGCAGAGAGATATTATTTGGTCCCATCGCCTTTGAAGTATCTAGTTTGCTTAGCAACCTCTTCACTTCCTCCTCGGTTGCATGTATCGTGTCCAGCACTTGTTGGTATGTCACACCTCTCTGTGTTTCCGGGTTCCTTTCTGTCTCCACTGTGAATATTTATTTGAATCTCACGTTGAGCTCCTTTCAAACATCAAGGTCGTTTGTTGTCAACTTCCTCCCTTCCTTCCTCTGCCTGATTACCTGGTCTTTGAGTATTATTTTCTTTCTGATGAGATTGTACAATAGCTTCAGGTCAGACTTGGCTTTCGCTGCTATATCATTTTCGTATTGTCATTGGGCCTTCCTCTTTACCTGTGCATATTCATTTATAACTTTTCGACTACTCTCTTTGTTCTCCCGGGTCCTTTACCTTCTATATTTCTTTCCATTCTCTAGCGCACTTGGTTTTAGCCTATGTACACCTTTGAGTGAACCAAGAGCTCGTCCTGGCCTTCTCATTATGTCTGTTGCCCTTTGGTACAAACCTCTCCTCCACTTCCTTGCATATTGTTATCACATATTCCATCATCTTGTTTACTGTTTTCCCCGTCAGTTCTGTCCCACTGGACCTCGTGCAGGAAGTTCCTGCACGAGGTCTGTGTAGTCCCTTCTCTTGTAGTTTGCCTTCATTCTTTCTGTCCTTTCTGTTTCCCTCTCCATTGCATCTCTACTATGCATTTTGAAGCTTAGAACCAGGTGATCACTTGCTTCGAGGGGCCTTTCATATGTGATGTCCTCAGCATTTGTACTGCTCTAGGTGAATATTAGGTCCAGTCCTCTCCCCTCTCTCTCTCTTAGTGTCCCTAACGTGTTTAAAAATTAGGTTTTCCAGTACTACCTTCAACATCTTACCCCTCCACGTTTATGAGCCCCCATGTGGCTTCACGTTTTCCCAGTCGATTTGTGATTGAAGTCACCCGCAACCAGTAGCTTTGCCCTGCCCACATAGGCCCTTCTGGCTACTTCAGAGAGTATGTCAACCATCTCTCTGTTAGTCTCATCACTTTCTTGTCTTGACCACCTTGGGACCTCTACCGTGAAGTGTTCCTATTATGTAGTCTCTTGTTTCTCTCCTGTCCCCTATCTCCAACTCCTCAAAATCCCATTGGTTTTTGATGATCAGTGCCACTCCTCCAGCCCCTTTCCCTGTTCCCTCTGTCTTTCCTCAGGATCTGATATCCAGTTGTAAATGCGACATTTGTTACGATACCTGAGAGCTTGGTTTCTGTGAGAGCTTTGATGTCTGGTGATGCCTCTGTGATTCTTTCGTTCCAGTACTCCCACTTATTCGTTATACAATACCTTCAGTTTCCTCTCCAACACTTTATTCTGGGGGGTTTATAGGGGAGGGGTGGTCCTGGCAGCGTGCAATGGGATTCTACTGTGTATTGTGTGATTGTGAGTGTGGTGTGTGTGTGTGTGTGTGTGTGTGTGTGTGTGTGTGTGTGTGTGTGTGTGTGTGTGTGTGTGTGTGTGTGTGTGCAGAGTGGCACACACAAAAACTGCTGTTGCGTGCTGTTTCCTAGTTTATTCGAGAGTAATTTTTACAAGCTCTAGCACTAACGACGCTGATTAACCCTGAGACAAACTTGGTTCACCACCTGTTTCCACGAGTGGAAGGTTTCCATGCATACGTTGAGGAGTTTGCCTCGTACCCTTATGAGCAAGAAATCGACGCAGGAAGTGCGGATTATCATTAGCTCCCGCAGCAGCTTAAGTGCCATGTTGGAACACCATACTGTGCGAATCGCAACTTAGTATGTTGCTTATACACTCACAAAGATGTGCAGCAATAACATTATGTTTATACTGAATTCCAACTGAACGAGCAGTGCTGTAGAGACACGTAAAGTTTTGCAATGTATACGCTGTCACCACACGACTAACAAGTGCAAGTGGCATAACCAGCCAACACTTATAAGCACTTCCCTGTAGTAATAAGTTCAACACTCAAACAACTGTAAGCAGTAGCACACAACGCAGCAAGCAGGCTCGTAGCACAACATAAACAAGCTCGTAGCGCAAATACAGTGCAACAGTCACAATGGTTTCAGGACAGGCACCCCATATTACGAAAAAAGTTGATAGTTTTTTCGCATGTTGCACATGATCGTAAATAAATCAGGAACTACCAACTGTGCAGAGCAAATTACAAGGCAAACAAGCAGCAACAAATTTCTTAACCTATTTATTCTTTCATCACAATATGTATAAATATGTACACTAGGTACAGAGAGTATATAACCATGGTATGAAACAGGTAGTAGCCACCGTAAGTACAGTGCTCAAGATCAGAGATGGTGGGAATCTGCCAATTCTGCCTCGTATACTGAAGACATCACATTGTAGAATTCGCGAGCTTTCACATGACTGATTGTTTTTGAACAGGTAATTTGCATATTATTAACGCCCAGAACTACACTCTGACCTGCTCGTTTACTGGTAGAGAGTGTATGCATACTCGAAACACTCCACATGCTATTGGGACACCAGGAGGTGCAGGAGGTTATAAGGGAAACGGAAAAGGAGATTATCAAATTGTATACATGGATATAGAGGAAAATGAAATGGGACGAGTAGAGGGAAAGGTCAGTAATTATTCAAGAGCTTCAGGATGCTGAAGAGAGATTTTTGATGGAAGCTGACAGAGGGAGGAAAAAAAGATTAAAAATATCATCACAATAACATACACTTATGGGGCATTTGAGGGGAAAAATTCGCCTAGTTAAATTGACATTCACGACAAAAAATGGTATGAAACAGTATAATGCAGCAGAACCCATAGGTACAGAACTAACGGAATTACCACCCAATGTATCTCGACCGTGACACAATAAAAAAAAGAATGAAATGGGAACAACTGAGATAGACGGGACAAAGGCATCACAAGAAGGAAGGAGAGACAAGACATGCATCAACATGTAGGGAAGCTCAGCCTCGGAAACCACCAAATACAGCCGCCCACAGAATCCTCACTTTAGCCTGGGGGATCCCAGAATGGTTATAACAAATAAGTACAACCTACCACTGAATAGCAAGAGACTGAAACAAAAGTACAATGCGAGCAACAGAGCGATGGTGCATACAGTAACTGAGGTGACCAGAAGGTCCCATATGGTCAGAATAAAATTACTCATCTTGAGAGACTTTAACCTAAAGGAGATAGACTGGGAAAAAAGATGGAGCCACATTGGGAACCAGAAATGTGGAGGGCCAAGATGCTGGAAGTGGTACTGGAAAACTTCATGCACCAGCATTTTAGAAACACAACCAAAGAGAGAGTTGAACCCGGCAAAACTGGACCTCATATTCACCTTGAATGGATTCAACTTAAGAGATGTTACACATGAAAGGCCACTCGGCGCTAGTGACCACATGGTCATGAGTTTCGAATACCTTGTTAAATTTACAGTGAAAAGCGAAAGAGCACAGGAAAGTAAAAAGAAAAACACAAACTTCAAAAGAGGAAACTAGGCAGCCATGGTGCAATTTCTGTATGAGAAACAGTGGGGAAGAGAACAAGAGGGAAAGACAGTAAATGGAATAATGGAAGATGTGACCACAAAGTGTAAGTAGGCAGAGTAAAAGATGATGCCAAGGGGTAGCAAAAACAATAGGAAGACCTGAGTGAGTCCGTGGTTTAACCGGAATTGTAGAAAGCATGAAAAAGTATAGAAGGAAAAGGGCTCAGATAAATAAGGAGTTGAGCCGAAAAGCCAGAAATGAATATTTAGTGATAAGGTGGGAGGCCCAGTGGTAATATGAAAATAAGACAGCATCGAAAGTCAACTCTGATATAAACATCTTAAACAGCCACATCAAGAGGTAATCAGGCTGAGAAAGGAAGGAGGGAAGCTCACAAAGAATCTCTAGGAAGCATATGAAGAGCTCAGCATGAGATTTAAGGCCGTATTCTCAGAGAAGACGGAAAGGCTTCCAGCAAACCAAGGAGACAGATTACGGCAGCAAGTGCAGGATTCACTGCACACAACCTACGAGTTAAAAAAAAACTGTTTTGTGAACTAAATACCTAGAAGGTTGTGGGCCCAGATAACGTCTCTCTTGTATGTAACTCTAACAACACTCTTCAACAAATCTATCAAAACCGCAGCTGCCAGAAGCATGGGAGACAACAAATGTATTCCCAGTTTTTAGGAACAGAGACAGACAGGCAGCAGTAAACTACAGACCGGTGTCACTGACATTTATAGTATGTACAGTCATGGAGAAAATTATTCGGAGAAGAACAGTGGAGCAAGTAGAAAGGAATGGGTTCTTTCATGACGACCAACACATCTTTCAGGGATCGGAAATCATGTGTAACTAACCAACTGGAGTTCTATGAGAAGGTACGAGAAGTAAGACAGGAGAGAAAGAAGGATGGTAGGCTGCATTTTTTTTGGATTGTAAGAAGGCTTTTGACACAATACCGCATATGAGACTGGTTGGAACAAAAAGCTATAGGAGGAGGTAGAAATAGCAGAGAAATCACTGCACTGGATCTGGGAATACCTGACAGGAAGGAAACGAGTGATGGTACGGGAGGGATGCGAGTAGGCGCAGGCATCGAGTGGGGTTCCACATGCGTCAGTCCCAAGGTTAGTGCTATTTTCTGTATATGTGAATAACATTACAGAAAGGATAGAGTTAGAAATACACCTGTTCGCAGATTACGTGAAATTAATGATAAGAATAGGAGCGGACGAGGATCAGGAGAGACTACAAGCCTGATCTGACAAATGGTTCCTGGAGTTTAATCCTACCATGTGCAAAATGATGAAGCTTTGGAAAGGACAAAAAGACTGCAGAGGAATTAGAGGCGTTGGGGTCAAAGGCTACAAATGCAAATTCTGCTCAAGGAAAAGGATCATGGGATGGGTATCATACCGAACACATTTCCTGAGGCTCACATCAGTTAAATAACTGCTGCAGCATATGGGCGCCTGGCAAACCTAAGAATAGGGTTTCGACATCTAAGTTAGAAATCATTCACGACACTGTACAACGTGTACGTGAGGTCTATATTGGAGTATGCAGCAGAAGTATGGATCCCACACCTGGTCATGCACATCAAGAAATTAGAAAAGTGAACAAAAAATGAAACAAGACTAGACCCGGATCGAAGGAGTATATCCTATGAGAAGTGGTTAATTAACTGAGCCTAACGACACTGTAGGAGAGGAAGAACAGTGGGAACATGATCAAGACATATAAAATGCTGAGAGGAATTGAAAAGGTGAGCAGGGCGAGAATGTATTAAAGATTGGATACAGAAGCAACAGGGACACAACTGGAAGTTGAAAACTCAGATGAGTCAAAGGGATATTAAAGAAATATTTCTTTAGTCTCAGAGTTGTTAGCAAGTGGAACGACATGGAAAGTGAAGTAGTGGAGAGAGGATTCATTCATAATTTTAATAAGAAGCACGATAAAACTCTTGGAACTGGGAGAGAGTGGGTCTAGTAGCGACCAGAAAAGAGGCGGAGTCAGGAGCTGTGACTCGATTCCTATAAACACAAGTATACCAGGAGGTTTCGGGGGTCAACGCACCCGAGATCCGGTCTGTGACCAGGCCTCGTGGTGGATCAAGGTATGATCAACCAGGCTGTTACTGCTGGATGCACGTAAACCGACTTACAAACCACAGCCCAGCTGGTCAAGTACTGACTTAAGGTGCCTGACAAGCTCCTTCTTGAAGTCAGCCAGGGGTCTATTGGTCATCCTCCTTATGTATGCTTGGAGGCAGTTGAACAGTCTTGGACCCTTGTGTTGTCTCTTAGGGTATTCGTGATGCTCCTGCTTTGCGTTGGAGAAGTTTCATCTCCTTCCAAGTCTTTTGCTATCGTTAGGGAGTGATTTTAGTATGCGGATATGGGACAAGTCCCTCTAGGATTTTTCAAGTGGATATTATCATGCATCTTTCTCGCCTGCATTACAGGGAGTACAAATCAAGGGACTTCAACCGTTCCCAGTAATTTAGGTGTTTTATCTTACTTTTACATGCCGTGAAAGTTCTCAAGGTCTCCAGTTTCGCCTGCTTTGAAAGGGGCCGTTAAAGAACAGTAATATTTCATCCTAGAGAGAACAAGTGATTTGAAGAGGAGCATCCTGGACTTGGATTCTCTCTTTCTGAATGTCCTCATTATCCATCCTATCGTTTTCTAGCACATGTGGTAGATTTTTCTAGCACATGTGATAGATTCTTTGACATTATCACTCCTATGTCCTTCACATTAGTTTCTCGTTCTAGAGCTGAATACATGCACACACTCATGCACATACATTCGCAGTCAAACACACACACACACACACACACACACACACACACGTCTCCGGAATCACACATCAACCAGATAACTGCTGCAGCATATGGGCGCCTGGCAAACCTGAGATTAGCGTTCCGATACCTAAATAAGGAATCTTTCAAGATACTGTACACCGTGTACGTCAGGCCCCTGCTGGAGTATGCAGCATCAATATGGAACCCACACTTGATCAAGCAAGTCAAGAAATTAGAGAAAGTGCAAAGGTTTGCGACAAGGTTAGTTCCAGAGCTAAGGGGAATGTCCTATGAAGAAAGGTTAAGGGAAATCGGCCTGACGTCACTGGCGGACAGGAATAGACAAGGTGGACAGAGACAGGATGTTCCAGAGAGGGGACACAGAAACAAGAGGTCACAATTGGAAGTTAAAGACCCAGATAAGTCAGAGGAATATTAGGAGGTATTTCTTCAGTCATAGAGTAGTCAGAAAGTGGAATAGCCTAGCAAGTGAGGTAGTGGAGGCAGGAATCATACATAGCTTTAAGATGAGGTATGATAAAGCTCAAGGAGCAGGGAGAGAGTAGCACTCAGTGAAGAGGCGGGGCCAGGAGCTGAGTATCGACCCCTGCAACCACAATTAGGTGAGTGCAATTAGGTGAGTACACACAAACATACACAGGTACACAAATAACAAAAAGGCACAATACCGTGACTGGAACGATACACAAATAACCCGCACATAAAAGAGAGAAGCTTACGACGACGTTTCGGTCCGACTTGGACCATTGACAAAGTCACACAGGTTTGTGTAGGTTGTACAGGTAACGTACAACATCAATAGTACCTCCCGGGGTACAGAACTACGCCATCGACTGCCAGGCGCACGACACTCACCTAAATTTGGGAGAAGTTTTTCATTTCTGTTTTTTATTTTGATTGTCTCTCCCAGCTGGAAGTGGCAGGTTCACTCTCTCCCTCTACCTTTCAGCGCCAGTAAATAAATAGCAGCATCCCTGACAAATTAATATTTTATTAACACTAACTGATTATGAATAACTTTCAGCTATACTGACAGTGTCTCGTGCACTTACAGAAGATTTAAAGGAGCTAATTTGCACTAGAAAGTAACGAAATCGTATTTGCTAGAATATATTAATTAGAATGGAGCTAGAGATAATTTAAATCCTTCACGAAGGTGGAGTTTTAAAGCGAGCATTACCCAATAATAACAGAAAAAAATGACACGCAACAGGCGCACACAGGTACCAAGGTGTACACAGACCTTCGCAAGAACACAGAAATAACACCAATATAAAAACAGACTCACTCACCTTTGTACTTTTGATGAGTTCCGAGAGTTTTTCGTCGCTTCCCTTGTCAACCAGGCTGTTGCTGTTAGTGACAGCACATGTAAACGCACACTCAAACACACACACACACACACACATACACACACACACACACTCACACACACACACACACACACACACACACACACACACACACACACACACATACACACACACACACACACATACAAACACACACACACACACACACACATACACACACACACACACACACACACACAAACACACACACACATACACACACACACACACACACACACACACACACACACATACACACACACACACACACACACACACACACACACACACACACACACACACACACACACACACACACACACACACAAACACAGTATAAAAAGTACACAAAACAGTGAACGCAGTATTCAAACAAAAAGTAATTCCCTTCTAGTAATCCTAACACCAGTCATTAGAATAGCTAATAACAGCGACACTATAGTATTTGGTGAAGTGGAGAGAGAGAGAAAAAAATTCTAGACTTCTTTGTGTGGAAATACGAGAAATATACAGTTAATTATTGTGAAGGGTCAGCAGGCCTATCAGACCCTCAAAGAGTATTTAATAAGGCCTCCTTATAGAAATGAAAAGATAGAAAAATCAATGATTACATAATACGATAAACAATTTTATTAATATGCTGAACTAGTATAGAATATAAGCGCTTAAATATGAAATTTAGCCTACCTAAAGTCAAGAATGAAAAATAAAATATATATATATATATATATATATATATATATATATATATATATATATATATATATATATATATATATAAACATTGTCTCTACGTCCACAGCAGGACTCGAACCTACTAACTTTGTATCAGATTCCACAGTACTTTACCACGGAGCTAGACCCCAGATAAGTATAGGCGTCTAGCCGGGGCTAGACGATGTTTCCCCATACCCCCGGGCACCAAGCTCGTTTTGAAAGTTATTTCATTAAATTCTGCCGCATGCAGTGAACAACGAGAGAGACTGGCAGATCGAGTTGGAAGGTTCGAGTCCTGCTGGGGTCATAGATACATTGATAGGTCAGCTGCGCAGCTGACCTATCAATGTATCTATGGCCAAATTTTCTCCCAACGTTCAGTCACTTTATTAAGGTGTTTGAATTTACGTCTGAGTTGCTCAGGTTCGAAATAAGTAGGATCCTCTATGATTTCTTTATCATTCATGGGAGGAACTGGTTCGAGCCTTCTGCCAAGGAGCAAATGAGATGGACTTAACACTTCTAAATTGTAACATCGGTAACATAAGTTAGAGGTCTGTTGCTGACTATTTTCTGTATCAGTCGCAACTGTACGGAATTCTTCTAAGTCGATTCTCTGATGATGAGTCTTCCTTAAACAACGTTTTACAATGCCGATCATTCTTTCATAAAATCCGCCGTGCCATGGAGATTTAGGAGGAATGTATCTCCAACAACAACTGCGTTGATTCAGCATCTGTTGTGCCTCTGGCTGCTCAAGATCTTACTGATATAAGCAGCACAAGCAACAAATTTCGTTGCATTATCTTAAGTCATCAGTCTGGGACATGCCCTTCTGGCTGCAAACCTTCTGAATAATTTGATAAAGGTTTCAGCAGACATGTCAGTGGCTACTTCTAGATGTACTGCTCTAGTTGTAGCACAAGTGAACAAACAGATGTACACCTTGATGGGAACTTTGTCAATTTTTTTGGTTAAAATTATTGGTCCAGTGTAATCTACACCTGTCACCTCAAATGGAGTGACTTGACAAACTCTTCCAGAGGGATATGGAGGTAGACCTGGATACTGACATACTCGCATATCGTAGTGACGACAAGTAATACAGTCCTTTATTTGTTTTTTTCACCATTTGTCTACCTTGAGGTATCCAGTATGATTGTCGTATATGACAAAGTGTGTCAGCTCCCTCACCATGTAATACGTTACTGTGGGCGTTTTGCGCAATCAGTTTTGTTAGCCAATGATTCTTCGGGATCAGTATTGGATGTATGGCTTCTTTAGGTAGTGAAGAAATATGAATTCTTCCTCGACATTTTATAATCTGTTTTGAGTCGAGATAAAGTCCTAAAGAATTAATCATAACAGGTTTCTTTGGGGATTGATCTTGTGTTTCCAGAAATTTATATTCTGTAGAGAAAATATCTTTCTGTGTTTGTTTCACCCAGTATTTAATGAGTTCAAGATATTCATAATTAGGTTTTATTCCTTTAATGAATTTAAAGATAAGAGCTGTAACTCTTAAGAGTTTACCCAAAGATGAGTATTTAGATCCATCAATGACTATATCTGTTGTGTCTGCACTGTTTACACAGCTTATTTCTGCTGTGTTCAAGCAGACTGTTTCTTCTGGCATAATGTGAGCTTTTTGCTGAGACCAGTTATTTTCATTAGAGAGCCAGTTCGGTCCTTGGAGCCATAATTTATTATCCACAAATTTCTTGAGTGGGACACCACGTGACAACATGTCAGCTGGATTTTTGCTACTCTATTCTGTACATAGACCAACAGTGATTCTGGCAAGGTCATATGTCTATTTACCAGAATTTGGAAAAAAAAACAGCTGTATCTAATTGTACTTTAGCATAGGGTTGTTTATTCAGTTTCTGCAACACTGTTCTTCTTATGAAGGACCTTTGTGAGCCTTGATCAAATAGTGTTAGCACATTGGTTTTGTGTAATTTATTAAATAACTCAACTCGAGCTATCGGGAGAGCAGTTGCTTTAAACTTATCTCTCACATTTAATGCTGTTGCTTGTTGACTTCCTGATTCTGTGGAAGTCTCCTGTTGCTCAGCAAAATTATTTGGGCATAATGCTGTATGATGCATACCCTTGCATTTAAAACACTTTATGTGTGACAATCTGTTTACTGTCTGTTGTATTCACAGTTTGATAAGTGCCTATATGGGTTTTCCCATTCTGTGGTTTAGTGGGAGTAGGTATACTCTTTTTATACTGAGTTGAAGGTTTGTTTTCCAGAGGATTTGTGACATTTTCATCTTGTCTCGTTGCTTGCATACATAAAACTATTGCTTGTAAACCATTGCTAATTTCTTCACAGGTGGAATAGCATTTATTGAGCATAATATTTAATCATTCTAATAGTTTGTAGCGACAGCTTATCCTGTACAATACCACTGATAAACCAATCACATTGTCTTAGGTCATATTTAGCACCTAGAGATCTGAGACTATTGTCTAATGTGACCCTAAATGCCTATAAATCTGCAAAACAATGTTTGGGTGGCCTCAAGCTTGATATTAAGACTGAATGTCTAACCCTGGCCTTGTCAGCATCAAAGTAATTGTCTGCTAAGACACGTAAGGCTATTTGATAATTGCCTTTAACCACCAGAAATTACTTAGTCAATTCGTAGGGTTCTCCCTTCACAAAATATTTAAGTTAATTGAGCTTAACAATCTCATCTATGTCAGTTGGTGAATTCACTATGAGTTGAAACCCACTAATGAATTCTACATAACTATGACCTTGGAAAATAGGTAATGATAAGGTAGGCAAACTTGGTAATGGGACACCTGTTGTTCCAGTTGTGGCAGGTGTAACAGGTGCTTGATCACTAGTTACAGTAGGTCTCTGTGACAGAGTTTTGTGGCAGGTAGCCTGTACACCTGTTCACCTTAATTGTTGATTACTAAAAGTATCTAAAACATTTTTAATTTCATCCTCAGATGGATCTGATTCTAGAAACTCATTTTCATATTTTGTATAGTCTGAATTAATTATTTTCAGACTTTGTGAAAGTAATTAAATTTTTACCTCAAGATCATCAAAATCTATGTTTGTATCTTGAGTTAATCCTATACAGACTGAAATTAGATTTTCAAATTGTGTAATCTTAGTCTGTAAAGACTGAAACTGAGTTTTCAAACAAGCCATTTTAATGGTATACTGAAAATTCTAGCACCACACTTAGAGTGTTTAAAAACACTGTACTGCTATAAACAGCTGAGTTTTTTGTTATGCTCAAGTCAGCAATAATCGAGTCAGACACTACTGACCCACTAAGCTTAACCTCAGGGTCAATATGTGGAGAAATTTTCTCCAGGAGAGGGGTATCAGCCCCCTTCAGTCCCCTTCAGCCCCTTCAGCCCTTTCAGCCCTGAGGGGCCAAGCCCTCTCAGAAGGGGCGAGCATCTTGTTTACTGCTACAGTGAGTAATTGATCACAGATGCCGTACTGCGACGTGGTCAAATGACCTCTGCTCCTTGCAGTCCAGTGTTGCAAAGTGTATTTTTATAAGAGACAGTACATCTCTTACTTTAGCAGGACAATTAAGGAAAATCCTGCCCCCACTTTATTACCATGGTAAAAATAGTGGACATTGTTGTCTATGTTTAAGACAGCAAGAATCAAACATTCTGCTTTGCTTCATCGAGGAAGTGGCAAGGAAGCAAAAAGTACTAGGTCAGCTTTTTTTTTGTGCTAGGGGAGCAACGGCGTGGGGCGCTGTGGCGTCTTCAGATTACTTTTGACTCTACTGAGAGTGACACTGACTCCAGGATAACCAACAAAGAACACTGATCTGTGCGTTAGTGTGGACAAAGTGTCTCACAAAACACGATAAACACTTACAGAGAAGTGTGATCAACTTCTTAGTGATATTGTGTGAACAATTATTGATGAACAGTGTAACAACGAGTGTTGCGATCCAACAGAGTGTAGTGCGACATTCTTCAAAGAACACTATTCTTCAATCAACTCAACGGATATCCGGGCGTAATTACGGGTCAGATACATATACCCAGGTAAGTGTTCTAACTCGTGATGTACTACTATTGACTGTGCAGTTGAGTATAAAGTCGTGAGCTAGTCACTTATCATAAACCCCGGTGATATGCAGACCATTGAGTCCACACAAGTAAGTCGTCAGCCATCATTGAATGAAATATGCTGACATAACACCCCCTAGGGGTAATTTATAATCTTACAAATTATATTTCTTGACAGCCCATGTTGAGATGGTTTCGACAGCTTCTAGACCTCGTCTGCAGGGGCGGCTGTGTAGACGATTTGCTGTCTTTTATCAGCTAAGTGTTCACTATATTTATATTTATAAATATCTTAGCTGGTAAAGCCATTTCTCAACATAATATCAGCTTCTTCACCTCCTCCTTGGTTGTGTGTACCTCATCCAGTACATGTTAGTGTACCTCCCTGTTCTGAATTCCTGGAGTCTTTCCTGTCTCTACTGTAAATGCTTCTTTAAATCTCATGTTGAGCTCCTCACATAACTAGTTGTTTCATGAGAACTCCCCACCATCCTTCCTCAGCCTGATTACCTGGTCCTTGACTGTTGTTTTCCTCTTTACGTGGCTATACAACAGCTTCACGTCAGACTTGGCTTTCGATGCTATGTCATTCGTTTTGTCGATGAGCCTCCCATCTTATCTGCACATATTCGTTTCTGGCTCTTCAGCTTATCTCTTTATTTTTCTGGGTCCTTTGTCTTCTGTACTTTTCCCATTCTCTAATGCACATAGTTTTTTCTCCCTACACCTTTGTATGAACCAAGGAACCGTTTTGGTCTTTCTATTATTTCTGTTTCCCCCGGGAAAACCTCTTCTCTGTCTCCCTGCATATTGTTTTCACATAGTCTATGTTTACTTTCGCAGGTTTTCCTGCCAGTTCTCTCTCCCACTGAATGTCTTGCAGGAAGTTCCTCATGCCTGTGTAGTGTCCCCCTTTTGTAGTTTGGTTTTTCCCATCCTATTCCTGCTACTCTCTCTCCACTTGTAGCTCAACTATGTAATAAAAGCACAGAACCACATGATCACTAGCTCCAAGGGGCCTTTCGTAAGTGATATCCTCGATGTCCAAACTACTCAAGGTGAATACAAGGTCGAATCTTGCTGGATCATCTTCACCTCTCTCTGGTAGTGTCTAACATGTTGATGCATGAGGTTTTCCAGTATCACATCCATCAGCTTGGCTCTCCATCTTTTGGGGCCCCCATGGGGCTCCAGGTTTTCCCAGTCAATCTCCTTGTGATTAAAATCTTCCATAACTTTGCTCTCCCCATGTGAGCTCTTCTGGGCACTTTGGCTAGTGTGTCAACCATTGCTCTGTTGCTCTCATCGTATTCTTCTCTTGGTCTCCTGTAGTTCTGTGGCGGGTTGTACATTACTGCAATTACCACCTTACGGCCCTCAGACTGGATTGCTCCTACTAAGTAGTTCTTTTTGCACATTCCATCCATTCCTTCCGTTTCTTCACATTCCCACTGGTTTTTAATGAGCAGTGCAACTCCTCCTCCCCCTCGCATCCCTCTATCTTTCCTGAGGATTTGATATCCGGATGGAAAGATTGCATCTGTTATCCTCCTGGTGAATTTCGTTTCTGTGAGTGCTATTTTGTCCGGGAATGTCTCCTTGATTCTTTCATGCCACTCCTCACACTTATTTGTTATTCCATCTGCATTTGTATACCAAACCTTCAATTTCTTTTCTAAACCTGTGGTCAGGGGGGGGGGGACGGTGGGGTTGGGTAAGTGGGAGACCTGATAAGGAACTATGGGTGGTTGCTGTGAGGGTGGAGTTTGTAATGAGGTGTGTGGGGACATTGAATATGGCATGTGTGTTTTGGGTTAAAATGTTTGGATGCATTGGGTTGTCCTGGTTGGGGGCCTCTGTAGGTGGTTGTGAGGGAGGCTTTATTTGATCGTCCTCCTGAGTCTGGGTTCTCCTGTCCATTTCCATCTTCACCTCTCTTTCCTCCTTTCATCTTTGTGCCATCTCTTTCAGTTTCTGCCTTTCTTCTCGTGTTCTGTAGTGGTCGAGATACACCTTTTGGTATGCCGGCATGTCCTTTAGTCTTGCTTTCTCCTTCAGGATCCTGTTTCGAGTCGATTCTGCCTTGAAAGTCACTTTGACTGGCCGGGTTCTTCTTCATTGAAAATTTGCCAACTGGGCCATGTCATCTTCTCCTATTGCTTTTGTGACACTTTCGATCACTTTTTTCCCCCCTTGTCTTCTTGCATCGTATGTTTCCCCTTCAACTTCCTGGAGCCCATAAACAACGACTGACCTCTCCCTTTCATTTTCCCATTGCATATCCCTATGTACCCCTTGATTCGATTTAGTTGCCTCCATTGAAGTTTTCCTTCCTTCAGTTTCTTCACTATATGACAGGCCCAGTGGCCTGTCATTTTCCCTTCTGTGTGTGAGTTTGTTTGTCTGTGTGTGTGTACTCACCTAGTTGTACTCACCTAGTTGAGGTTGCAGGGGTCGAGTCCAAGCTCCTGGCCCCACCTCTTCACTGGTTGCTACTAGGCCACTCTCCCTGAACCGTGAGCTTCATCATACCTATGGTTGAAGCTATGTATGGATCCTACCTCCACTACATCGCTTCCCAAACTATTCCACTTCCTGACTACTCTGTGGCTGAAGAAATACTTCATAATATCCCTGTGATTCATATGTGTGTGTGTGTGTGTGTGTGTGTGTACTCACTTAATTGTACTCACCTAATTGTGGTTGCAGGGGCCGAGACTCAGCTCCTGGCCCCGCCTCTTCACTGATCGCTACTAGGTCCTCTCCCTCTCTGCTTCCTGAGCTTTGTCATACCTCTTCTTAAAACTATGTATGGTTCCTGCCTCCACTACTTCACCTGCTAGGCTGTTCCGCTTCCTGACGACTCTATGACTGAAGAAATACTTCCTCACGTCCCTGTGACTCATCTGAGTCTTCAGCTTCCAGTTGTGACCCCTTGTTTCTGTGTCCCCTCTCTGGAACATCCTATCTCTGTCCACCTTGTCTATTCCCCGCAGTATCTTGTATGTCGTTATCATGTCTCCCCTGACCCTTCTGTCCTCCAGTGTCGTCAGTCCGATTTCCCTCAACCTTTCCTCGTACGACATTCCCCTAAGCTCTGGGACTAGCCTTGTTGCAAACCTTTGTACTTTCTCTAACTTCTTGACGTGCTTGACCAGGTGTGGGTTCCAGACTGGTGCTGCATACTCCAGTATGGGCCTAACATACACAGTGTACCTGGGTCATGTCTCCCTCGCCTATCACCTTCATGATACCTTCAATCGCTTTTTTCTCCTCCTGCTTTCTTTCATCATAAGTTTCCCCTTCAGCTTCGTCTAGCCCATAGACAAAAACTGATCTCTCCCTTTCCACCTCCCACTGTGACTCCCATTGCATCCTCTGAGGTGTTTTAGTTCCTTCCCATGGAGTGTTCCTTCCTTCAGTCCCTTCCCTAGCTGTGGCCCCTATGCTCATTGGTTTGTCCTTCCTGCTCACCTGTTCCTGGCCCCCACAAGTGTCTGGTAAGGTCCTTGCACATGTCCTAGTTCCTTCAATGTCTTCCAACCTCTCATTCTGTTCTAGTGTGCTCCCTGTCTTTGTTTTGGCCCCATGTGAGTTTGACAGGACCTCTGCATACAGTTTAGCTTCCATGCTCCCTTCAGACCCTTTGTCTGTGTCTGATGTAAACATTGCTGATGCTACTCCTGTATGATCTTTGTCTCTAGGCTGTTTCATATTTCTCTGCTCCTCTTCTAATCTCGTGTGGGTGTGTGTGTGTGTGTGTGTGTGTGTGTGTGTGTGTGTGTGTGTGTGTGTGTGTGTGTGTGTGTGTGTGTGTGTGTGTGTGTGTGTGTGAGAGTGTGAGTGTGTGTGTGTGTGTGTGTGTGTGTGTGTGTGTGTGTGTGTGTGTGTGTGTGTGTGTGTGTGAGTGTGTGTGTGTGTGTGTGTGTGTGTGTGTGTGTGTGTGTGTGTGTGTGTGTGTGTGTGTTGTAAGATGAGTATTTTGTAGTAAGCTAAGTATTTATATCATTAAAAGTGATTGGGTCGGGTTAAGTTGGATGGGGTACAAATAAGACTGAAGGGGGAGTAAGAACTAATGAGCGTGTGGTAAAGTTTGGTATATAGGTGAATGTGTGAAGCATTGGTTTGTTAGCATGTTAAGTTCAGTTTGCTCCTAGTGAGTGTAGCATTGCTGTGTTCGTATACTAGGTTCAAGGCAATCTGAGCGAGTGAAGCGTGACTTTGTTAGCAAGTTAAGTTTAGGCACTCATCTTTAGGATGTGCTGGGAGAAGAGAACTTAGAGGGTTTTGTAATAAACTGATAAGGTAGATATTTTTAGCTAGTGACAAGGGTGTTAACCATTGGGTGATGGTGAGTGTGGTTGTATGTGAAGGTGGTATATAGAGTGGAATGTGCTTAGTGTGTGAGTCTGGGGTGTGTTTGTATGTGAGGATAGTATATAGAGTGGAGTGTGTTCAGTGTGAGGAAGGGACTGGGGTGAAGTTATAAGTGAGGGTAGAGAATACAGACTAGTGTGTTGAGTGTGAGGGACTGGGGTGGGGTTATATGTGAGGGTGTAGAGTGTAGAGTGCAGTGTGTTGAGTGTGAGGGACTGGGGAGAGATTATGCGTTTCTTGTAGCCAAAAATATTAATTCGGTAGTTATTTTGTGCGAATGTATATTTTTATCTCTAGTATTATATTATTCTTTTCTATATTTTCTGGCATATTATTCTGTCTTCATTGCTTTTATGCAAGCTTTGTTAATGAGTAATATTGCCAAGCTTTTCGCTTTATAAAACTATCTCTGATATTTCCTCCCATCTTAGAAACGGAATAAAATGTTGTTGGACTCCCAACCCAATTCCAATAAAATTCTTGAATTTGAGCTGTGTTTGCTCGCACACTCTCCAGACGAATGCTCTGTTGTTTTCTTCAGCCAAAAAGCAAAAAAATATAATATTTCTTTTCCATTTCATTTACTCAGACTTTATCTTATGTCTTCATTTATTTGTTTCTTATTGATGCATTTTCTGAATGATTTATTTCTGTATTTCAATTATCCCCACGATTACAGACTTATTTGACGTCTTCCTGCCTGCTATCATGCTGATCGTACTGATCAACAAATGAGCACATTAAATCATATAATGCTGTATGAGATGATATTTTTGAGAGCAATGTGTGGTGAGAATATTATTCAGAGCATTGAGAATCGAAGACATCGTATAATTTTTACGACTGACTAGGTGTTTTGAGGTGTTTCTGGCATTTGGAGAGGATAAAACAGAAGTGTTACTAAGAGAGTAAATAATTCTGAAGTGAAAGGAAGAACGGGTAGGGGACGTAACAAGAAACTTCAGAGGGAGTAGAAAACGAAGGTTTAGTGCTAGGGTCTTGAACATCAAACAGGCTTCTGAGAGTACTTTTGATTGGAGTGAATGGATACAGCTAGTTATAATTGCTTGACGTGCTCTGGAAATGTAAGGAAACTTTTATGAAAGGATTCAAGGAAACTGGTTACCCGGACTTGAGTATTGCAGGTGGGAGGTACAGTACCTCTACTCTCAAGTAGAGTTGAAACTGCTCCATTTCTGAGAATCACGAGTTATGTTCAACATGTGGCCTCTTCTTTTATGGGTCACCTTGCCTTGGTCGGAGAAGACAAATGTTAAAAAATTGAGAAAAACTGAAAAATATTTTGCCAATCATATTTACTCATATTTGCACACTTAGTTAATTTGGCTTAAAGTTATCGACTATTCCATGGATCATTCAAGCTGTTGGTCACCAGCTCAACACCAGTCAAGATTAATGTAATTAGATATCCGAGATGAAACTTTAAGCGGATTTCTGATTTTTTTTAGTTATCTTCGAGGCAGGACGTTTAAGTGTTCCCCGGAATTTTTTTCTATTCCTTCTTTTTCTCCCTCTCCACCTTTTCAGTTTGATTTCACTCAAAACTCGAGAATACTTCATACATTAGGCTTCAATGCTTCAATGCTTGTGCAAGGTATCAAGGGCCCGATTCTTGCATCCTACCAAGTTTTGTTGGCGTGAAGACAATTTATCCAAATAGTAATATAAATAGTGAAAAAATGGATTTATTGGTATCCAGATTAAAAATGAACTCGTCACGGCTCGTCTGATCGACTTCAATGTTTTTCACTTGTGTGCTTTCCTGAACGCAAGGTTCAAGCTGTTTTAGATTGGCATAAGTCCCAATTTGACTATTTCAATTAACTGAATCTGAAAGTAATTTATTTATAATAACTAAAGACTGTTTCTTTTGATCAACTTAAAAATGTTACAGACGATGCACTCTATAAGAAAAATTATACCTTATATTTTTATTCTGAGCTAATGCAAGGCTAAAATTTAAAAAAAAAAACCTGTACAAGACATGAAATCGTTGGAATGAGATGAATTACTAGATAATGTATTCACTTTCGCCATCAATGGGCTCTATCTAAGAAAAATTTATCATTAATTTTGAGCTCTGAACACTGCTGTGCATTAATAGGCCAATTCTAGGCAGGAGAAATTGCACATCTAGAGAATGTACAAAGAACCTTCGTCGTACATCTTAGTTCAGTCAATCACTTTAATTACTGGGAACGTTTGAAGTCCCTTGAACGTACTCCCTGGAACGCAGGCGAGAAAGATAAAGCATAATCTACATCTGGAAAATCCTAGAGGGACTGGTCCCAAATCTTCACACAGAAAACACAACCTATAAAAGCAAAAGACTCAGCAAATATATTCAATATACCCCCAGTGAAAAGCAGGGGTTCCATGAGTACACTATGAGAAAAGACAATAAGCCTCAGGGGCCCAAGTCTGTTCAACAGCCTCCCTTTATACAAGGGGGCTTAATTAACAATAGGCTTCTGGTTGTCTTCAAGAGGAAACTAGACAGATACCTAAAGTCGATGCACGACCACCTGGGATGTGGTACGTATACTGGTTTGCGTGTGGCCAGTAGTAACAGCTTGTTGATCAGGCCCTGATCCACCGAGTTGCCTGATCAAGGACTAGGTCATTGGGGTGTCGATCCCCGAAACAATCTGCAAACATAATGCTCTCATCCTACTGTTAGAGGAATCTGTTCTCAAACAAGTAACTCTAAACATCATAGAGATTAAGAACAGGAAGCTTAGGAAAAAAACATTATTCTGTTTAAAAATTTTTTGGAGTTTCTTTAACCCTGACAGTGGCCTCCGTACGTGAACCGCAAGGGTGTGGACCACATAACTGGAGTGATGAGCAGGGTTCTCACAGTACTTTCTGATCACCTCTCCTTCTGGTAAGATATTTTATCTATATTACTGTAATTCATATTATTAACGTGTGTGTGTGTGTGTGTGTGTGTGTGTGTGTGTGTGTGTGTGTGTGTGTGTGTGTGTGTGTGTGTGTGTGTGTGTGTGTGTGTGTGTGTGTGTGTATGTAAAATGCAGAGTTATATAATATTTTCATTTTTTTATGGAATTATCTGAAAATATAATTTTAAACACTCCCTTTTCCATTTTTTAAACACAACATTATATTAGAGCTACATTTTTTAACATTTCATATCTAATTAACATCTCCATACTATGGGCAGCTACCAGTTGGTGCCTATGGATAAAGGTGGATGGGGTATCAAGCTCCCTAATGGTACCTGGACAGGCATGATGGGCATGTGCTATCGAGGGGTGAGTCTCACCTCTTTCTTACTACACATTTATTAAGTATATGTATCATATTTCCTTACAAGAGTAAGGTAATGAAAATTTCTCATATGGAGCAGTGTCATGTAATGGAAACTATTTCTGGGGTAATCTAATGACGCTGGTGAGCTGTGTGATGAAGGTAAGTGTGAACATAAATAAACAGTTTTTTTTTAATTCATTTAACAAATTACATAGGAAATAATGAAATACAATGTAATTTATTTTCCAGTTTTAAACATAGTGCAAGTCACTTCGTGACTTTAAAACAAAATGAATATTAATTTTATTGAACAGTGACTTAGTCTGAAGATTTTACAATGAATTTTTTTCTCCGCTGATAAAAGGGTAAAGCCCAGTAATCTGATCTTGAGAATTTTTGGAAAAAGTTTTAATTCTTTTCAGAGCAGTTTACCTTCACTCTGTATGTACAGTCACTGTTGCAATCACCCTTAAATTCAGTTAGTTCTATAAAAATAAAAAATAATGTTTTCGAAATTAGACTTTAATTAACAGTATAGAAAAATGCACATATTCATATCCTTCTAAGGCTCGGAGGAGGTCAGAAGAGATGTGCTACATCAGATTTGTCTTCCAAGACGATGCAACTGTTTCTCCTTTTAGTGTTAGTAGCGATATCTGTCGATTTACATATCACTAAATCCCTGAGAAAAGCTCTGAAAGTTCCTTTCTCAATAAACAATATACGTGAGTGCACATGAATCCAAGCTGTACAGTAGTAGTAGTAGTAGTAATAGTAGTAGTAGTAAAAGTAGTGGAGGTAGTAGTAGTAGTACTGGTCGTAGTAGTAGCAGTAGTAGTAGTGGTCGTAGTAGTAGTAGGGAAGGCACAACTGGGAGTTTGCTTTGCTCATTACCAAAATAATTTCCTCTCAATGTTCGCAATAAATGATTTTTTATGGGAAATTTAAATTCAAAATGTGTTTTCACAGTATATTAGATGGAGCTAAATCCCATTCACATCATTATAGAAAAAAATATATTAACAATATTTATAATAATTATTATTATCTCACATTTGGAATCGGCATATCATTTTACCATGCAATCGAGTAGAAAAAGATTCTGGAAAATTTATGTTGCAAATCACAGAAACAGATTTTCAAACGGCAATTATTCATTTCTAAAATGAAATTCACTCATACGTGAACACCAAAAACAGATTGCAATGAAAATTAAATTGTATATTGGCTTAACAATAAAGTGAATTAAATTTAAATGGTAGAATTTTTGATTGGTAATCAATATTTACTTGCCTCATGTGAAAACACGCAAATGATGAGACTAAAGGAAATATATCTTATGATACCTGTGAAGAGAAGGACCAAGACTGGGAAGATAAGTGTGTACAGTGCTCGGAGAATTTGATAGGGTGAGCAAGGATATATATTGAAGAAGCGGGAAAAATAAATACGAAAACACTGTGTAAAGTAAAATGACACAGGTGCAACTAATGTGACATTTTTATAGTGGCAACGTTCCGCTCTCCAGGAGCTTTGTCATTAACGGCTTGACAAAGCAGTATATTATATTATTGTACCTACGGAACAAGTGGTATTGATCAATATCAACACTGCACTAGCTCAGAGGCGTCCACACCACCGTATGTCCTTCGATGGTGGGTACAACATCAAGCTTAGCTGGATACACCTTTGTTAAGGATTGTGTGGTCTAGTGGTCTAAAGCGTCATGCGTTTTCTCTCACCATGAGGCAGGCCAAAACAGCATGGGTTTGACTCTTTGGCTAGTGCAGTGTTGTTATGTATGTATATATATATATATATATATATATATATATATATATATATATATATATATATATATATATATATATATATATATATATATATATCGTTGGTCTTATTTTTTTTCTTCTTACGGGCCAGTGACCTTAATTAATCTCCGTTCTTTACTATAACCTTACCCCATAACACACACAAAATTGTGTGGAATACAATTTCACAACTAAAATATCTTGGGTAAACAATTCAACTATGGAACTTTAACTTGATAACTGACATTTTCTAGGAGAACAGATTTGTGAGGTGAATCTCTGGATCGATGTTGGCTGGTCGTGTCGTCGTGGAATCCAAAAATTCCAATATATTCTTAGATATTTTATATAACATATTTCAAATGATAAGATTCTTCAAATTAAAATAGTTCTTCTCATATAAAAATGGCATATGACGACATTTTGTTCCGTGCTGGATTATTTCCAAGTCACAACTAAGTGGGAAAAAAAAGAAAGCCAGAAGACAAGTAGAGAGGAAGAAATGGGATGCATAAAGTAATAATAGTGCTAGAATTAATAACAGTTGCAACAGAGGTAGTAATGTATCAACAGTGGTATTGGTAGTAACAGAAGAAGTAATGAGAAAATATGAGTAGCTGTGATAAAGCTAGGCAATATTATACAGTGAGTAAAAGTGATAGTAAAAAGTGTAATATTAATTAAAGAATTAGTAATCGTAAGACTAATAATACATGAAAACAAAAGAACAAAGGAACAATGCAAGAAACCATTAGACTAAAGATTTTTATTACTGTCCGTGCTTCTATCTGGCTTCGTTTTCCTGTCACATGGTTCTAGTCTCATCAAACTATTTTTGTAGTTCCTAAAAATCCTACTTTTCTTTCGAGATTAAACCTAAATGAATGTTTTGCCTACTACCTTCTTCCTTTGATATTTATGTCAATTACAATGTGACAGGCCAAGTGTTTTCCAGACACCGCAAACATAGGTATGCTGGCATATACTTTCAATGTTTTACTTCCTATGCCCAAACTTTTAACATAATTATATTTATTTTCTCTTTTAAATGCCTCAAATATCTGTTATACTCAGTTACTGGACTTTATAACTCCCTCTATTACTACTGCTGTTACTACTACTACCATTCTTACTACTACTACTACTACTACTATTACATCGCTTCATTACAATCTCTGACTCTTGTGCCACTACCACTTCTCCCCCTACCCACTACAACTACTTGTACTACTACACTTCCACTACCTACACTACCTCACCTATTACTATCTCCACGTTCCCTTTTTTTTACCTCTCCTTCTCCCGCCCCTGTTCTCTTTTCCTATATATATACTAGCTCTTTTTCCATCGTATGTTAATGTGTTGCTAGTTGATGGTCCAAGTCGGACTGAAACAAGTTTGTTTCTCATATATGCTGGTTATTTGTGCTTAACTTGTATTATTCGCAGTTCATTATTTCGTCATAGCTATACTCATAATTTATTTTTATTCTCATGCTTAATTAACGATTTGTTTTTCCTATCACGTAAATTTAGTTCTCCTACGAAAATATCTGTACTTTATCTTTCGTATATTTCTAATAACACACAACGATGTCTAGCCAAGTACTGTTAAGCTCCTTCACATTAATACACTTCCTGTTAATCTAGGTCAACCGTCCCCTCTCGATGATAGCTCTGATGTCTCTTACACTCACTACTTATCATGGCTTCTTCAGAACGTTGGCAAAACTGGTCACTCTCTGTCTGACATACTGAAGGAATGGGAGAGAAATCTTCGTCTTTGTGTCAGTAACAACACTCTTTCCTATCATGTTAAAGATAGTATCTATCTAATAACCTTGTCTTCTGCCAAAATTATGTATCCTCTCTCCATGCCTTAATAAAAGACCTGTCATTAAATAATTCTCAACATACAAAATTCTTTACAAATATTTTAATCACTGTTTTGTTTCTGCTGATGCTTTTCTTTCTGTATGCCTTGTCAAACGCACGAATCTTGACTTTAGTTTTATGATTATCTCTTCACCTATCTTTATCTCTCATCCTGCCATCTTATTGGTTGATTTATTGTGTCTGCCACGGAAGTGTGACTTTAATTCTTGAGGCCTTGTAACGTTATCACACAATAATGGCGTTATATACTGACAGTCACTATGTGTATCTCATGCACTGATACCTAACAAAAACAGATTGAATGGAAACATTTATACGAGTATTAAGTTGAAATGCACACTGAGCAAATGACTACATTACGACGAAAATCTGAAAACATAGTGTTTTACTGAAAGAGATTTTATATCCATTTAGGAGGTGGACGTAGTACTTGGTCCAGCTGGAATCAATGAAGACCGGATTGCAGATTTCGACTTGAGTATTCCACTGTTTTACGACCAACAGGTGATCGCCTATCAACGTCCCAAACTGGAACCTGAACTACTGGGCTTCATCAAGCCTTTCACTCCCATGGTGAGTTTGCTGGGGTACACAATCTATATAATTTAGCATTCTCTTAGACTATTAAAAGCATTTATTTAATGTTAAGTAGAGATCGAGGTAATTCATTACCTTGAATTTTACCACGGTAAGCAAGGCAACAGGAGAAAAAACTGTCTAGTAATTTAAACATTTTTTATTTTGCAATGAAGAGTAGAACTAAACGATATAATAAAAAAATTCCATCTCCGGTGAGAAGAATTGAGAAAGTTTTACCAAAGTATGTAATTCTTGTTGAACTTATTCATTTAATAATGTTAAATTAAACTAGAACATTCCGTCATTTTTGATTCGCTGACTTTAAGAGATATACGAGTATGACGTAGTTATTACGTAACGTAAATATATTGGCGCCTAGGGGTAAAAGCCTTGTTTTGGTAAATTTTAAATATTAAAATACACTAACCTAGGTCAAGGTATTACGTAGAGCGCTGTAGAAAATATGTATAAAAAAAGCACTCCATTAATTGTGAAAGTGAACAAAGACTGAACACAAAACAGACGCGTATTAGACCTGGTCGGAGTAGACAGGACAGGAGACGTAACTTTAAGCCATAGGTTATTTCATTTTTTTTTATTCTCATGAGTTTACCTGTCAGGCCCTAGTATGTTGAGGGTCTGTTTCGGAGAGTGCAGGTGAAGAATTTTTGCCTGCAGAGGCCGGCAGAAGGAGGGAAGAGTATATGGAGAAAAAGAGAGAGAGTGGTGAAGCAATGTAAAAAGAGAGCAAATGAGAGAGTGGGTGAGATGTTATCAACAAATTTTGTTGAAAATAAGAAAAAGTTTTGGAGTGAGATTAACAAGTTAAGAAAGCCTAGAGAACAAATGGATTTGTCAGTTAAAAATAGGAGAGGAGAGTTATTAAATGAAGAGTTAGAGGTATTGGGAAGATGGAGGGAATATTTTGAGGAATTGTTAAATGTTGATGAAGATAGGGAAGCTGTGATTTCGTGTATAGGACAAGGAGGAATAACATCTTGTAGGAGTGAGGAAGAGCCAGTTGTGAGTGTGGGGGAAGTTCGTGAGGCAGTAGGTAAAATGAAAGGGGGTAAGGCAGCCGGGATTGATGGGATAAAGGTAGAAATGTTAAAAGCAGGTGGGGATATAGTTTTGGAGTGGTTGGTGCAATTATTTAATAAATGTATGGAAGAGGGTAAGGTACCTAGGGATTGGCAGAGAGCATGCATAGTTCCTTTGTATAAAGGCAAAGGGGATAAAAGAGAGTGCAAAAATTATAGGGGGATAAGTCTGCTGAGTATACCTGGTAAAGTGTATGGTAGAGTTATTATTGAAAGAATTAAGAGTAAGACGGAGAATAGGATAGCAGATGAACAAGGAGGCTTTAGGAAAGGTAGGGGGTGTGTGGACCAGGTGTTTACAGTGAAACATATAAGTGAACAGTATTTAGATAAGGCTAAAGAGGTCTTTGTGGCATTTATGGATTTGGAAAAGGCGTATGACAGGGTGGATAGGGGGGCAATGTGGCAGATGTTGCAAGTGTATGGTGTAGGAGGTAGGTTACTGAAAGCAGTGAAGAGTTTTTACGAGGATAGTGAGGCTCAAGTTAGAGTATGTAGGAAAGAGGGAAATTATTTCCCAGTAAAAGTAGGCCTTAGACAAGGATGTGTGATGTCACCGTGGTTGTTTAATATATTTATAGATGGGGTTGTAAGAGAAGTAAATGCGAGGGTCTTGACAAGAGGCGTGGAGTTAAAAGATAAAGAATCACACACAAAGTGGGAGTTGTCACAGCTGCTCTTTGCTGATGACACTGTGCTCTTGGGAGATTCTGAAGAGAAGCTGCAGAGATTGGTGGATGAATTTGGTAGGGTGTGCAAAAGAAGAAAGTTAAAGGTGAATACAGGAAAGAGTAAGGTTATGAGGATAACAAAAAGATTAGGTGATGAAAGATTGAATATCAGATTGGAGGGAGAGTGTATGGAGGAGGTGAATGTATTCAGATATTTGGGAGTGGACGTGTCAGCGGATGGGTCTATGAAAGATGAGGTGAATCATAGAATTGATGAGGGAAAAAGAGTGAGTGGTGCACTTAGGAGTCTGTGGAGACAAAGAACTTTGTCCTTGGAGGCAAAGAGGGGAATGTATGAGAGTATAGTTTTACCAACGCTCTTATATGGGTGTGAAGCATGGGTGATGAATGTTGCAGCGAGGAGAAGGCTGGAGGCAGTGGAGATGTCATGTCTGAGGGCAATGTGTGGTGTGAATATTATGCAGAGAATTCGTAGTTTGGAAGTTAGGAGGAGGTGCGGGATTACCAAAACTGTTGTCCAGAGGGCTGAGGAAGGGTTGTTGAGGTGGTTCGGACATGTAGAGAGAATGGAGCGAAACAGAATGACTTCAAGAGTGTATCAGTCTGTAGTGGAAGGAAGGCGGGGTAGGGGTCGGCCTAGGAAAGGTTGGAGAGAGGGGGTAAAGGAGGTTTTGTGTGCGAGGGGCTTGGACTTCCAGCAGGTATGCGTGAGCGTGTTTGATAGGAGTGAATGGAGACAAATGGTTTTTAATACTTGACGTGCTGTTGGAGTGTGACCAAAGTAACATTTATGAAGGGGTTCAGGGAAACCGGCAGGCCGGACTTGAGTCCTGGAGATGGGAAGTACAGTGCCTGCACTCTGAAGGAGGGGTGTTAATGTTGCAGTTTAAAAACTGTAGTGTAAAGCACCCTTCTGGCAAGACAGTGATGGAGTGAATGATGGTGAAAGTTTTTCTTTTTCGGGCCACCCTGCCTTGGTGGGAATCGGCCAGTGTGATAATAATAATAAAATATATATATATATATATATATATATATATATATATATATATATATATATATATATATATATATATATATATATATATATATATATATATATATATATATATATATTATTTATTTATTTGTTTATTTATTTATTTATTTAATTATATTTATTTTTGCTTATTTTTAGGATGGGGTCCACCTCTGGTGTAAATAGTGGCACCCACAGCCTCGGAGATAAAAAGGCCTCAAAGAAGAATATATATGGATTTCTTCCCGAAGCCGTTTGAATATTCAACTTTCCCTACCACCCCATCTATTCATTTTTTTACCAATGGAATATTTTATTACATAATATGGTACAGAAGTTAAGAGATACATTGTTAATATAAAGGTGGCATATAAGGTACATGTTGTTACGTGTGTATCACCGATTATAAGGCGAAAATCTCATCTAGCTCCTCAGAGCTGGGGCGTGTGCCCAAAATACAGCAGGCATTACCCCTTTGAACAGCCGCACTGAGCCGCTGGAACAGAAAACTAGCTGCCCTGGGATCCCTAGTTACCCTGATGAGTCTTTTACCCAGCTCCTTAAGGAATTTCGATGTATTCTTTTCCCATGAGCCAAGGGTCTCTGAGCCTATGGAAACGAACATAGTGATGGCAAGTTCTCCATATTTTCTAGACTTTTGGGACTCCCTGAAGCTGGCAGCTGCCCCTCCTTCCTCCCTGGTGTATTGGTAGATGCACATGTATAGTCCCACACCACCTGCTTCCCGTCTGTCCAGGCCTGAAGGGTGATACCATCTGGACGCTTAAGGCTGCCATCAGATCTGCATTTCTCGGGTGGCTCCCTTACTGCTGGGCATCCAGCTGTTGTGAGGCTCCTCTTGATAATGTTATTAACCTCCTCATGTCTTGCAGTCTTTCCCTCGTATTTACGGCACACAAAACCATTGTAACCGAATCGGTCTGCTGCTTCACTGCCACAAATACACCTGTGTTCGGCGAGAATATGGGCGGCAAGTCGAAGGGCAACACCGATGCGGATGGTCTGTTGGCCGAGGCGTGTGCTAAGGTTGGAGTTGGGAACAGCCAACAGAGAGTCCCCTGGCTCTCACTGCCAGGAGGCGGGCTCTATCCTTCCCTGACACACTCTGAAGCATTGTTGAGGCTATATTTTCCACTATCGGACCATCCCAGTGCGATTGTTTGTAGTTGTTGGGGTGAGCAGGTCTGGTTTCAAAGCCCGTTAGATTATTCCAGATCATGGCTCCGTCAATGAACTTTTGGTCCTGGACTCCAATCTTGTCCCTAAGATGTTCAGGGAGAATCGTTGCTACAAGCCCTCTGGCCAAAGAGAAGCACTGATTCCTTGCTATACCCAGCTGAAACAAAAGGGAAGAAACCAGGGAAATGTTCTCGTACTGCTGCTAATACCACGTCTCTTTTTCAGGAGATTAAATGCTTTCTTGAAACCTAATTTTACCACTATATATATATATATATATATATATATATATATATATATATATATATATATATATATATATATATATATATATATATATATATATATATATATATATATATATATATATATATATATATTATATATATATATATTTATATATATATATATATATATATATATATATATATATATATATATATATATATATATATATATATATATATATATATATATATGTATATATATATATATATATATATGTACATATATATATATATAAATGTATATATATATATATATATATATATATATATATATATATATATATATATATATATATATATATATATATATATATATATATATATATATATATATATATATATATAAATATATATATATATATATATATATATATATATATATATATATATATATATATATATATATATATATATATATATATAGATATATATGTATGTATGCATATATATGTATATATATACATATATATAAATATATATATATATATATATGTCGTGCCGAATAGGCAGAAATTGCGATCTTGGCTTAAATTGGAAAGCTCATCTTGACATATAGGACAAGTGAAAATTTGTGTATGCAATAATTTCGCCAAAATCATTCTGAACCTAACGAAAAAAATATATTTGATTGTGTTTGTTTCGTATTAAATTATTGTAAAAGTATTTAAAATATATTTAGTTGAGTTAGGCTAAAATAAATTACACTTGTTATAATAAGGTTAGGTAAGTTTTCTAAGATTCTTTTGGTCCCAAAATATAAATTTTTACATTAACATTGATGAAAAAATATATCTTTAAAAGTATAAGAGAAAATTTCAGAAAGGACTTAATTTTAAATGAGTTCTTGCTAATTGACCAGTTTTACATATTCGGCACGACATATACATATATATATATATATGTGTATATATATATATATATATATATATATATATATATATATATATATATATATATATATATATATATATATATATGTCGTGCCGAATATGTAAAACTAGTCAATTAGCAAGAACTCATTTAAAATTAAGTTCTTTCTAAAATTTTCTCTTATACGTTTAAAGATATATTTTTTTTTCATTCATGTTTATGTGAAAATTTTTTATTTTGCACCAAAAGAACCTTAGAAAACTTACCTAACCTTATTATAACAAGAACAATTTATTTTAGCCTAACCCAACTATATATATTTTAGGATTTCGCCCACACAGTGGGCTTTTTCAAGTCACAAACAGAACTACCTGGGGTGGAAGGAACGCGAGTATTTATAGTCAGGTTCAGAATGCTGAGGTCAGGTGGAGAATGCTGCATCTGATGATGTACCGAGTGGGGTTATAGAGTCTAAAATCTTGGGTAGCTTGGAAAGGAGATTGAATAAGTTTGTGAGGAGACCTTCTACAGTGTTCTCATGTGGGATAGCGATGAAGAAGTTTCTTGGCAAGTGGTTCAGCTATGTTGTAGAAGCCACTATTCTGGTTGAAGTTGTCGGATATAGAAATAAGTGATGATTCCAGGATTCTTCACTTATTTCTGTGTGGGCGAAACGTAGTCAATAAAGGATCACATTATACTGCATATGTGTTCATATTTCCTTTGTGTCGGTATTTTATACTATTTATTTCCATCTATATATAATTTAGATTTGTTTACAATAATTTAATACTAAACAAACACAGTGAAATATATTTTTTTCGTTAGGTTCAGAATGATTTTGGCGAAATTATTGCATACACAAATTTTCACTTGTCCTATATGGCAAGATGAGCGTTGCTATTTAAGCCAAGATCGAAAATTCTGCCTATTCGGCATGACATATATATATATATATATATATATATATATATATATATATATATATATATATATATATATATATATATATATATATATATATATATATATATATATATATATATATATACACGATGCCTTCTAAATACTCACCAGGTGCCTGTCAACCCCAAAACTTACCTATTTTCTGAGATGCTCCCCAGCCTTCAGCAGTCCAAAACTCAAGGAATATGACTCTCTCCTGAAGGCCATGCTAGAGAGTGTATTGAATCTTTCCCTTGACGATGGACAGTGGTTGCAAGCCTCACTTCCGGTCAGGCTTGGAGGGCTAGGAGTACGCAGATCCTCCCAGATTGCTCTACCAGCTTTCCTATCCTCTTCCGTTGCATCAAACGAGTTGATAAGACAAATTCTTCCTGACACCCTCAGTGACTCAGCAGGAATAGAAGACCCTAGCTATGTCAGTGCCATCACCGAATGGGAGACTCTTGCTGCTCCAGCACCAAACCCTAGTGCAGCACTGGCTCACAAACAGTCAAGCTGGGATAGCCCAATTGCTGAAAAGGTGCTTGCCAACATGCTCAGGGCTGCAACATCAGATAGGGAGATTGCCCGCCTCCAGGCTGTGAGTTCACCTCACTCCGGGGACTTCCTCCAAACAGTTCCCATATCGGCAATGGGAACGCGACTCGACCCTAAGACCCTCCGTATTGCAGTGGCTCTGCGCCTTGCTGCCCCAATTCACACAGAATATATGTGTATTTGCGGCGAAGTGCAAGCAGACCAATACGGTCTACATGGTCTTAACTGTTCCAAAACCAAGGGCTGGCATGCAAGACACAATGAGGTCAACGACATCATTAAGAGAACCCTTGCTACAGCTGGATGCCCTGCCGAGAGGGAGCCACGATCACTTGCAGCAAACAATACCCACAACCCAGCAAACCGCCCCGACGGGATCACCATCTATCCTTGGAAGAATGGCAAGCTCTTAGCATGGGACTATACCTGTGTGTCCACACTGGCTGACACCTATATCCATCACAGTGTGGGGCGACAGGGAGGAGCTGCTGACCACAGGGAGGAGTACAAGATCAGCAAGTACAAGGACATTAGCCAACAGTATCAATTTGTCCCAGTGGGATCAGAGACCTTGGGATCATGGGGAAAAAATGCCACACGTTTCCTTAAAGAATTGGGTTCCAGACTCATCGACACCACCAGGGACCCAAGGGCAGCCACTTTCATGTTCCAGCGCCTCAGCGTCGCCATCCAGAGGGGAAATGCTTGCTGCATACTTGGTTCACGTCCAGCCTCGGAGGAGCTGGAGGAAATTCATCATCTTTGATACATTGTGCCATTGTATTCATGTTTATGTTTTTTTTCTGTAAATGTATTTTGTTTATTAATAAATGTTCACATAGAATATAAATATAGGGGGTGGTAGGAGAAGAAAATATTCAAACAGCTCCGGGGAGAAACTTGAGTTTTCCCTGAGGTACGTTTATTGTCTTCTCTGAGGATGAGGGTCCCCATTCCAGCTATAGAGGTGGTACTTCCCTGTATATATATATATATATATATATATATATATATATATATATATATATATATATATATATATATATATATATATATATATATATATATATATATATATATATATATATATATATATATATATATATATATATATATATATATATATATATATATATATATATATATATATATATATATATATGCAATACAGCCACTGTGAAAGAATTATTAAACCTTATTTCTTGGGTAGAATATTTTGTTAGTGGGATGTCGTGAGCACCTGTCTAGTTGGACCAACGGACCTACTGCAGTGTTCCTCTTTTCTTGTGAGTCCGGTATTGTCGCGCGTCAGGTGTTTCTTTGTTAAGGGAGTTGACTGTGAGGTGTGGTCTAAGCCCTTTAATTGCCTTCCTTTGATGTATTACTTTCATAGTTCCTTGACAATGTGAGTAGTCACGAAAGCGCTTGGAATTTCACTACCCTTTTACAATGGTTGTTTTTGCATATTTTAAAATCACCTGTTTACTGTGATCTTATTGCTTTAATGGATACCACACGACTCTTCAAAATGTTCTCGGTAAGCTTTCCTAATCATGCTTCTTTTGTTTCACAGTTTTCTTCTTCACTGATCAAGTCCTACAAGTTAAAAACTCGACTTAATTTTTTTTTTAAATTGTTTAAATGAACAAGTTCTGCCCAAATCTCTTTTACCTAATAGATCTCTCATGTCAAGACATGAGAGATCGTCCTTTTGATGATTTCATGAGAATTGTTCTTCAGAAACATATTGAAATTACTAAAATACACGAGAAGTAAACTTTCAAAATATTGAGAAATAAAAAATACTCTTTTAATCAGGCCATTCAATCCGAATGGAAACTTAGTATGTTAGATCATTGCTATAATAAACTCAGAAGAATTTGTAATGAACTCAAAAGCAAACTACGAAGAAAATTAGACAATTTAATTGAAAATAGTGATTGGACAAAGCATTCTAATAACAATTTTGTAATTAACTTATCAGATGAAGTGTTAGATAAAAATATAATGGCTGCTCTAGGTTTTGGTCTAAATTTTGCAACTTCAAAAAAACTTAATAATGTTGAAATTGCAAAAGCCTTTTGTAACTTTGAAAAATCTTCTGATTTATTCACTGATGAAATTAATATTAATAAGGGAATGGTATACAGCTCTATGTTAAAACAAAACATTCCCAATTGCCCTCAAAGATTCTTAAATCTTATGATACACTTAATAATAATAAAAATTTGCGCCTTATGAAAGCAGATAAAATAAATGCAATAGTAATTATGAAAGAAAATGATTACCGAGAAAAAATTAATAATCTTTTAGATGATACTGAAACCTATTCTAAACTTAGAAAGAATCCCTTAGAAACCGTTAACAGCAATTTCAATAAAACAATAAAACTTCTACTGAAAGGCTAAGATGAATTAATTAAACAATTTACTTCCACTAATCCATCTTTACCTTACATGTATGGACTAATAAAAACACACAAACCAGGTAATCCAATCAGACCAATTATTAGCTCCATAGAATCAGTTTTGTATAAATTATCCAAATGGCTTATTAACAGTTTGAGCCCTATTGTTGGTAAAATTTCTAACTTTATTGTTAAAAATAACTTAGATTTAGTTGATAAATTAAGCTCCTTGACTGATTTAAATGATTTTAACATGGTTAGTTTTGATGTTACTTCCTTGTTTACGAAAGTTCCTGTTGATGATTTACTAAGTTTCTTATCTGAAAAACTCGTTAATTATGATTTACCATTGCCAGTTCCTACCATCATTAAACTTATTAAACTTTGCATTGTTGATGCAAAATTTGTATTAATGATAAGTTTTACACTCAGAAATTTGGTATGGCAATGGGAAATCCTCTTTCACCTGTTCTTAGTAATCTATACATGGAATTTTTTGATGATATTTTATGTCTTATGCTCATTAATGTAGATTTACACAATTTCCTGGGCAAATTATGTAGCTTAGCCCATTCTATAAACTTTACTGTTGAGTTTGAGGAAAATAACTCATTGCCTTTTCTAGATGTTTTAATTATTAAGAGTAATAAAGAATTCAAATTTAAAATTTATAGAAAACCTACAAATAACTGTTCCTATGTACACCATTATTCTTCCAATCAAGATAGAGTTAAACTGTCTGTTTTCTCATCAATGTTTTTGAGAGTTTTACGTATTTGTAGTCCAGAGTTTATAGATGAAGAAATATTCAAAATTTATGAAATAGCCAGTGATCTGAAATACCAGAGAAATGTAATTGATAAATCATTTAAAATTGCTAGAAATACTTTTTACAACCCAAAAAGGGACAACCAACCTTATTCAACTAAAAATATGTTGGTTCTCCCTTACCATGAAAACTTGGTTGATATGCCTTCTCTTCTTAAGACTTTTAATATTAAAGTTGTATTTAAAAATCTTGATACAGTAAAAAAACTTTTGATAAAGAATTCCCCCCAAAATGCTGACGGATGTGTCTATAAGATTCCTTGTAAAATTTGCGATAAAGTTTATTACGGTCAAACTGATAAAAGTCTCGAACTTAGATTAAAACAACATAAATATAGCATTAGAACTGGACAAGATTCCAATGATCTATTTATTCATGTGAGATATTTTAATCATCCAATTGATTTTCAAAAAGTTGAGAAAGTAGTATCAAGCAAGTCCATATTCGACAGGAATATAATTGAATCTTGTTTCATAAAAAGCAGTTTTGAAAATTATATATATATTTCCTTTTGTTTATATAAATTAGATCTATTTATAATTAATAGAATTCGAGAAGAATTTAATAATACATTGGACAAATAATAATTTTTAAATTTCTTATTTCTTGGGTAGAATAGTTTGTTGGTGGGTTGTATGAAGGACCTGTTTAGTTCGGCCGGCGGGCTTGCTGTCTCGCGTCATGTGTTTCGTTGTTGTGGGATCTGATAGTGAGGTGTGGGCTACCCCTTTATATACCTTCCTTTGATGCTTTACTTTCATTGTTCATTGATAATGTGAGTAGTCACGAATGCGCTTGGAACTTCTCTATTCTTTCACAGTGGTTGTTTTGCATATATATATATATATATATATATATATATATATATATATATATATATATATATATATATATATATATATATATATATATATATATATATATATACATATATATATATATATATATATATATATATATAAATATATATACATATAAATAAATATATATATATACATATAAATATATATATATATATATATATATATATATATATATGTATATATATATATATATATATATATATATATATATATATATATATATACAAACACTGATCTCTGGCTGAAGGAGACTTGAACCTACAAACCTTGAAACAAGGTACTGCGTATCTTGTTTCAAGGTTCGTAGGTTTGAGTCTCCTTCAGCCAGAGATCAGTGTTTGTGTGTGTGTATATATATATATATATATATATATATATATATATATATATATATATATATATATATATATATATATATATATATATATATATATATATATATATATATATATATATGTCGTGCCGAATAGACAGAACTTGTGATCTTGGTTTAAATAGCAACGCTCATCTTGCCATATAGGACAATTGAAAATTTGTGTATGCAATAATGTCGCCAAAATCATTCTGAACCTAACGAAAAAATATATTTCACTGTGTTTGTTTAGTATTAAATTATTGTAAACAAATCTAAAATATATTTAGTTGGGTTAAGCTAAAATAAATTGTTCTTGTTATAACAAGGTTGGATAAGTTTTCTAAGATTCTTTTGGTGCAAAATTAAATTTTTTTTACATTAACATTAATGAAAAAAATATATCTTTAAACGTACAAGAGAAAATTTTAGAAAGGACTTAATTTTAAATGAGTTCTTGCTAATTGACCAGTTCTACATATTCGGCACGACATATATATATATATATATATATATATATGTATAGTGTATATAGTCTATAGTGTACAGTGCATAGTATGTGCATGGTATGCGCATAGCATGTGAAGTGTATAGCGGTGTATCGTTGATAGTGGGGGCAGTGCACTGAGCATAGTGGTGTATAGTAACATGTGCACTGAGCATCGTGGTGTATAGTGACTTGTCCTGGGAGGGAGTGAGTGCCCTACTCCGCCTCAGCACACATCTTCCACCGCCCACCACAAGGACTGGACACCCCTCTCCGCCCCCCCCCCCACCACCACCATGAACCACATGCGGAATGTGCCATGCGCCATTTTCCCTTCAGCTTGGGCTTATCACACAGTGTGAGGTATGGCAGACGATGAAGCCAGCCAGCCACAAAGCCAGGGAAACAATGCACCCAACAATGAAAGAAGAGGCACATGTCAGGTGTGTGGAGAGTTTCGAGCACGCAACAGGGACGGCCGTATTCGTGCACACAATAGGTGTGCGGGATCACATATGCCCCCAGCAGAGAGCAGCCCACAGCCTCCACAGGCAGATGACAATTCCAATGGCAACCTCGTCACTTGCGATAACCTTCTGTTGGCATTCAAATCCACTGCTAGCAGTACACTATCCCACATCCCTAAAGCAGCTCGCCCATATGCAGCAGGGAAATTCACAGACCTTCTTAAGCGGGTGAATGGAGGTTCCACCAACTTAGAAGCCCGAGGCACCATCCAAGCATGGCGCAACCTTCTCTTGTTCGGCAATGTCTGTCTTGCAGTTCCTGAAAGACGAGGCAAACTGCTAACCACGTCAGTTATCAAGGCAGTGCGCAACTACCCAAGAACGGATAACTGTGTCCCTCTGCCCCATCATCGCAGGAATCAAAGAGGTAGACCCAAGAAAAGTTCCACTGAGAACGAGAAAATTTGCGCACAGGTTAGCAAAAAAATTGAGGAAGGTAACACAGTGGGAGCAATAAGAATAATTACAAGTGACGACACTGTAGCCCCCAAGAATGAGACCACGGCCCAAGCACTAAGAGACAAGCACCCAACCAGGGACACCACAGCCATCAACGACAACCCTGAGGAAGACCCTATCACTGAACAATTAATTTTGCCAGAATCGGAAGTCTATAAGGCGATCGTGTCATTTCCAGCAGGATCTGCAGGAGGTTACACTGGAATTCGACCTCAGCACCTCAAAGAGATGGTAAATCCAGTACTCGGTGAATCTGCATCAATTCTTCTCACCGAGTTAACAACTTTCGTCAACAATTGCCTGGCTGGGCGAATCCCAGAAGAAATTAAACCTTTCTTTTTTGGAGCCTCACTATGTGCTTTGAAGAAGAGGGATGGGGGAATCAGACCCATTGCAGTTGGAAACACTCTTCGCCGTCTCGTTGCCAAAGCAGCAGTGAGAAACATTCGCCTAGAAGCTGCCACTTTACTCCAGCCACACCAACTGGGCTTTGGGGTCTCTCAAGGCAGTGAAGCTGCAGCTCATGCGGCAAGGGCCTACATCAGGGACCTACCAGAAGACAAGGCCATAGTCAAACTTGATTTTAGAAATGCCTTTAATATGGTGAGGAGAGATGCTGTTTTGCCAGCTGTTCGGGTTCGGTTCCCCAGTCTCTTTCCCTTCATTTCAGCCGGCTACAGCAAACCCTCAATTCTTTTGTTTGGAGAACATGAAATTCAATCATCAGAGGGTGTTCAGCAGGGTGACCCACTCGCTCCACTTCTCTTCTGCTTGGCAGTAAGAGAACTAACTTCCAGCCTACGCAGTGAGCTCAATATATGGTACCTGGATGACGGCACTCTGGCAGGTACTGAAGAGTCCCTCGTGGGGGACCTACAACTGGTGAAAACACAGGGAGAAGGCTTGGGACTCATCCTCAATCCCTCTAAGTGTGAAATCATCACAGCGAACCAGGAAATAATCAATGCTGTGCGAAGAATCCTCCCGGAAATCTCAACTACAACTCCGTCCAACAGTACCCTCTTGGGGGCACCGCTGGGTCACCAGGCCATCGATACTGTCCTCAGGGACAAATTGAATGACCTTATGAGAATGGAGGAGAGAATAAGCGATCTTGATGCCCATGATGCTCTGTATCTCCTCACAAGGTGTCTTACTATGCCAAGACTCACTTACTTCTTGAGGTGTGCACCCTCTTTTGACAACCCAACACTCGATGAATATGACGCACACCTGAGATCAACTTTTAAGAAGGCACTGAACCTGTCACTAGAGGATGAGCAATGGGATCAGGCAACCCTCCCAGTGCGACTGGGAGGTATAGGGGTGCGTAAAGCAACGCATGTTGCGTTGCCTGCCTTTCTGTCTTCGTGTTTGGCTTCCAGTGCATTAGTCAAGAAGATAGTGCCCGAACGCTTGAGAGACTTGGTAGGAGCTCAAGACCCCAGGTTTACTGAAGCAGCAATTCGGTGGGACACCCTTACAGACTCCTCCAGTAGACCAGCTCCTCCCAAACAGCACAAACAGTCCCACTGGGACAAACCGATCATGGAAAAAATCGCCAACACAATGCTCTCCAATGCTTCAGGAAAGAACAAAGCTCGTCTCCTGGCAGTGAAGGCACCACACTCAGGAGATTTCCTGTTGGCTGTTCCCAATTCCTCCCTGGGCACCCGTCTCGACCCACAGGCCATTCGGGTTGGTGTTGCTCTTCGCCTAGCCGCCCCCATCCTCACCGAACATAGGTGTATTTGCGGCAGGGCGACAGCTGATCAATTCGGACTCCATGGTCTCGTGTGTCACACAGCAGAAGGGAAGTATGCCAGACATGAGGAGATCAATGACATAATAAAGAGAAGCCTCGCCACAGCCCGTTGCCCAGCTCAACGGGAACCCCAAGTACAGAGGTCTGATGGAAGTCAAAAGCGTCCTGATGGAGCCACTATGCTACCCTGGAAGGATGGAAAGCAGATTGCCTGGGACTACACCTGTGCTGCCACATTGGCAGACACCTACTTGCCATACTCTGTAGTGGAAGGGGGTGGAGCTGCCAGCCACAGGGAGACCCAGAAGATCCGAAAATATGAAGACCTTCCCCCTTGCTATAACTTCATTCCAATAGGGTCGGAGACCCTTGGAGCATGGGGCAAGTGTGCTCTAAAGTTCCTCAAAGAGCTGGGTGAAAAGCTCATCACAGAAACCAAGGACCACAGGGCGACCAGCTTCCTCTTTCAGAGACTCAGTGTTGCGATCCAGAGAGGAAATGCCTGCAGCATTCTGGGCACGCGGCCCACCGCAGGGGAGCTGGGCGAAGTATTCGAGATGTAGCTCTGAGTTACCCATGTTGTTTTACTTTGTATCATATTTTTGTGAATGTTTCGTCGATGTATTTTGTCTTTAAATAAAATATATATACATAATATAGGGGGTGGTAGGAGAAAATTCTCAAACAGCTTCAGGGAGAATGTTGAGTTTTCCCTGAAGCAAGTTTATTCTTTTCTCTGAGGATGAGGGTCCCCATGACAGTTCTAGAGGTGGTACCTCCCTATATTATATATATATATATATATATATATATATATATATATATATATATATATATATATATATATATATATATATATATATATATATATATATATATATATTGCATAAAAATATAGGGATGTACCACGAACTTTGTTGGCGATCCGCATCCTCAGTGAAAAGAATAAACTTGCTTCAGAGAAAACTCAAGGTTCTCCCTGAAGCTGTTTAAATATTGTTATCTCCTACCACGCCCTATATTCTATATTCTGTGTATACTTTATTTAAAGACAAAATACATTAAAAAAATACAATAGAGAGTAAAACAACATCGATCACATCTTAGAGCCACATCTCGAATACTTCGTCCAGCTCCCCGGCGGTGGACCGCGTGCCCAGAATGCTGCAAGCATTTTCCCTCTGGATTGCTACACTGAATCTCTGAAAGAGGAAGCTGGCCGCCCTGTGGTCCTTGGTTACTATGATGAGTTTTTACCCAGCTCTTTGAGGAACTTTGGAGCACACTCGCCCCATGCTCCAATGGTTTCCGACCCTGTTGGGATGAAATTATATCAAGGGAAAAGGCCTTCATATTTGCAGGTCTTCTGTATCTCCCTGTGGCTGGCAGCTCTACCCCTTTCAGCTACGAAGTTTGGCAAGTAGGTGTCTGCCAATGTGGCGGCACAGGTGTAGTCCCAGACAATTTGCTTACCATCCTTCCAGGGTAGCATAGTGGCTCCATCAGGACGCTTTTGACTTCCATCAGACCTCCCTACTTGGGATTCCTGTTGAGCTGGGCAACAGGCTGTTGCGAGGCTTCTCCTTATGATGTCGTTGACCTCCTCATGTCTAGCATACTTTCCTTCTGACGTGTGATACACGAGACCATGAAGTCTTGAATTGATCAGCTCTAGTCCTAGCGCAAATACTACTTACGTTCGGTGAGACTGGGGGCGGCTAGGCGATGAATAAAACCAATCCGAATGACCTGTGGGTCGAGTCGAGTGTCCAAGAATTGGGAACAGCTAGAATGAAATCTGAATGTGGTGCCTTCACCACTAGGAGACGAGCTTTGTCTTTCCTGAAGCGTTGGTGAATATTGTGAGTGAAAAACGAAAGCATTGTGAGCGAAAAACAAAACATGGATAATACAGCGCCTTGGGAATTAAAAGCACTTAGGGTTTTCTCTAATAAAAGGGAGAATAGGTCTAATTCTGTGGTTCAAGAACCCAACACTGGTACCTTCCTCAAGGGGAAAGTGGAAGACAAAACTGTAACTACATTTATTAAGAACGCTAAACCACTTCGGGTATTACAGAGAAAAAAATAAGACTCAAAAGAAAAATAAAAGGAAAAACAAAACAACACAAAAATGTGGAAATCAATAAATGTGCAACAGCTCCGCTCTGGAAATAAACTATGTACTGCCACTGGTGAGAGGAGGAAGAGATAATCACAAGAGAGGAGTGACGAATAATGGTTTGAAGAAAATTCCTGGAGTGGAGATAGACATTCCTAAACAAGATAACACATTGGGTAGCCTTTTGCGGAGCCTCAAAACAGTGATGAAAGGATCACAGCCTGAAGCCAACGTGCAGTCTGACTGAAAACACCTAATTGGTCACCAGCATGGAACAAAGACCTTGCCAACTATTTCACAAATGCTGGATCAGAACCGAGAAATAGTTGGATGCAGGTAATTGCTTGCGAGCGAGTCCTGGATGTTAGCGTGCAGAAGAGCCCTTGTGCTAAATGATCCACAAAGCTTTCGAGTTTCATGAAATACAGTGCAACAAAATATTGCTGGAATAAAAAGAGCACAACAATATGTTCCTTTGATATAGTACCCAGAGAAAAATGTACATGTTTTGTCATGCACTCTGAGGTTGATCGGCCCATATTTAGAGGACTGCCTCTGATCAACTATGAAGTTCTGAGCTGCAGAAGTTAATTATTGTTTCTCAGCAGTTATTTTTTTAAGCAATTATCTTCAATTTTGTGTAACATTATGTATTTTAAAAAAGCAGCTAGTACTAGCCATCTACGTCAAGAGTGATTCCTTATTGTGTATAACGCAGTCTACAGTTCATCTATTTTCTTCGAATATTAATCACTCATTTTGACAGCTTCCTGAATCAGACTTGAAGTGAGCGAAGAAACACTAGTGTTAATCATAGTCAATCCATCCCAGAAACAAAAGTTCAAATTCTTGCGACATAACCAAAGGCATAATGAGTGTCGTGTAGCCTACCCGCTACAAAATGCATGATGACATTCAAAGAAATGTTAAAATGTATCTCCTAACCTCTCTTTCCATGCCTCTATCTTTCCACCCTTTCCACACTAGTGAACATAACAATATGTGTGTCTTGGCTCAACGAGGGTAATGGAGAAATATCGAAAGTTATGCCTAAAAGGCTCGTTAGTAGCCTAAAAACTGAAAGAACCGACCTTTAGTCATAACTGCTCACCCTATATCATGTAATCAATGAACTGGTTTGCACTCAGTTTATTCGCACGAAAGCATCATTAGCTCCCTGTTGTACGGTAACGTTTGCTGACAAACATGTGCAGTGCAGAGCAAATGTATGTTAAAAAACGACGTGACAATCTAGTGTTAATAAAACTAGTGATTTTATACAGTAAATGTTGTGTCTTCCTATCCTCTAGCAACTTCAATACTTGCATTCACCCCACCAAAAAAAAAAAAAAATGCAGCCCCCATAGTAAGAGGGATAAATGAGTTGGATAGAAAGAAGAAACACAAAGGCTTGCGGAGCATTTAAATATTTATTTGAACATTAAAATGGTATAAAATACCGACAGGTTGTTAGGTAAGACACATTTGCAACAGTTAGGTATCTTTATTTCGAAACGTTTCGCCTACACAGTAGGCTTCTTCAGTCGAGTACAGAAAAGTTGATAGAAGCAGAAGATACTTGAAGACGATGTAATCAGTCCATCACCCTTAAAGTTTTGAGGTGGTCAGTCCCTCAGTCTGGAGAAGAGCATTGTTCCATAGTATGAAACAATATGGAGATGAAGTGACAGGATGGAGCCTTATACATTGCCAAGAGGTGAGACGTAGGTCACTAGAAGAGGTAAGAACTCAGATGTTGAGAGGTCAGGTCCCTCTCAAATCCAGCCGTTCTCACTAGTAGAGGTTGTCGAAGTTGATTGCAGGTCTGTACCAAGATACCCTTGTGTTGCAGTGTCTGACAGATTGAACATTAAAATGGTATAAAATACCGACAGGTTGTTAGGTAAGACACATTTGCAACAGTTAGGTATCTTTATTTCGAAACGTTTCGCCTACACAGTAGGCTTCTTCAGTCGAGTACAGAAAAGTTGATAGAAGCAGAAGATACTTGAAGACGATGTAATCAGTCCATCACCCTATATAAGGCTCCATCCTGTCACTTCATCTCCATATTGTTTCATACTATGGAACAATGCTCTTCTCCAGACTGAGGGACTGACCACCTTAAAACTTTAAGGGTGATGGACTGATTACATCGTCTTCAAGTATCTTCTGCTTCTATCAACTTTTCTGTACTCGACTGAAGAAGCCTACTGTGTAGGCGAAACGTTTCGAAATAAAGATACCTAACTGTTGCAAATGTGTCTTACCTAACAAATATTTATTTAATGAATGCATTAGTGAATAATTTGTTATGGATTATGTAAAATAGAAATGGAAACTGCTCCGGATGAGTATCATTGTGAGAAGACTGAAGCTAACCCTTGTTAGGAACATTTAAAGTCCTACAGGAAAATAACTTTAACATTAATGACAATGTAATGTTTTATTGAAATGGGAAAAAATGCTAAAATAAGTAAATTATTGTGCTATGAATTATAAGTAGAAGATTGAGGCACTTATGCATAATATGGGAATCTTTATTGAGGAAACGTTTCGCCACACAGTGGCTTCATCAGTTCAATACAAAGCAGAAAGGTGTAAGGAGAGGAGAAGTTTGAGGTACTCAGTCCCTCAGCCTGGAGTCGATGTGTTCAGTCCATCAAGATTGATGGACTGAACACATCGAAATATAAGTAACAATAAATTGCTCTAAATTAAATATATTTTTTATTTCTTTAGGTAATTTAAAATTCTTGAATTCTAGTTGTACATAATAACACATAAATTACAACATTAAATTATATATGACCATAATTATGTAAAATAGTTTAAAATAATTAAAGAAACTTTCTTATGCGATTAATGGCACAGATGTGGTTGTTTATCGGCTTAATGATGGTCCTGATGTTCATCATCACTTCTGTCCTACTGGTGACCTACAACCGTTGGCACTTTAACGAGAAGACCTCAAGCGGTGCCGCTGGGACCATTTGTGAGCAGCACGGAGGTACGCCTGTGGCTAGCTTGACCAGAGAGGAACCCTGGAAAAATACAAATCAGGTGATGCTCTGGACTTACGGTGCGATGCTCAATCAAGGTAAGTCGAATCTTTATATCACGTTTATGAATAGGGATGAATACTTACTGTGAGACTCAGCATAGGAACTGATAATTCTGTTGAAACTCACAGAACGGGTGGGGCTTGAACCCCTAGGAAGTGATTCCTAAAAACCCACACGCGAGTGTATTAACCACTCGGCCAGCTGGCTTTCGTGAGTCACGATGCTTCCGAAAGTAACTAGATATATTTCAGTCTCTGCGATCCGAGAAAGGAATCCCCGTATTTTATTGCCTAAATCCTTTGTGCCTCAATGCATGCGACTTTAATAGTGGTGATTATAGCGTAAGTTAATAATGTAGGTAATAATTAGCATGGAAAATTTTAAGGAAATCAGAAGAGGCATTTATAAATCATCACAAGGAAACTAATATTTAATTTACTAAGAAAAAGAGTAAATAGCGAGATATACAGTGTCAATTGAACTAACAAACCTTTCACAGAGACGAAAAACCTTAAAATATGCAAGCATTAAAATTGAAGCCACTTAGAGGTTGCATTTTCATGTCATCATCATTATGGAAGAGTTGCAGTTAATCAGAGGTGACTTTGTTAAAGAAGACACAGATCATTCGATTTTTCATTTATTATGGAAGCATGGCATCTCTTAAAATTTTCTGTGTCCATTACCTTTAAAGAGCTCCAAAGATGCCACTGCCTATGATATCAAGAAAATCAAACAAAATGTTGGTAAATTTACCAGTATGATTATATATATGGCCAACTCGATACTCAGTTGTGATTAGATTTCTCAACTCTTCTCCAAAGGACAAAATGGTATCATCAAAATGCTTCTCTTTACTTAGTCTGGTAGATCCCTGAAGACTTTTCAGCTGCTGGACATCATGCTATAATGATACTTTATCCTGGAAGACCAGGTGAAACATTATATGCAATACCATTTACGCATATTCACAAAAAAAGTCAAAATCCACTTTTCATGTAAAATCTGAGATGTTGCCACAATCAGAGGACGCTGAGTATTTCATAGTTTGCAGGTTTATCCTCCAGAGCAGAGAAGGATGGGAATGGAATCAGACTTCCTCAAGAGTTGTTGGAACAGCGGAAAGATAAGCTAGAACTTGTTGAAATATCTGTGAGTTGTCCACCTTCTTTTCTCAGCCTGATTACCTGTCCTTGACTAATGTCTTCCTCCTGATGTGGCTATACAAGAGCTTCAGGTCAGACTTGACTTTCGATGTTGACTCATTTCCTGAAATTCAATGAATGTAACTGTACCAAAACTCAGTATGCAGCACTGCGATGTACAATGTAAGAAGCTGGAAATGTTGTGAACGAGCGCATGTACACACTGCCGTGGTATCAGTTGCTGCAGCTCGCCAGAGAAAAATGTGGATTAATAGTGAGACTTTCTGTTTTCAAAATACAAAAATAAGAATATTTTGATTTTGAACTTAACTGTGGTTATTATGAAATACAATTTTTAAATTTATCTTAGTATCTTCATTACTATCAGAACCAATAATAAAAAATATAGAATATTATCGAGTGTAATACAAAGTTATGCCTTTGTTTTACAATACAACATTGTCCATGACAGTATTTACCTATTGGGATTTTCAATATAAAACTTTAAAACTAATTACTTTTGAGCGAAGTATTTTGTAGCAAACAATTTTATCCAAAGAGTTTTTGTGTAAACGATACTATCACCATCATGACAGTATGGTGTATCACTACAGAGGTGATGATGACAGTGTGGTGTATCACTACAGAGGTGATGGTGACTGCATGGTGTATCACAACAGTGGTGATGATGACAGTGTGGTGTATCACTACAGAGGTGATGGTGACTGCATGGTGTATCACAACAGTGGTGATGATGACAGTGTGGTGTATCACTACAGAGGTGATGGTGACTGCATGGTGTATCACAACAGTGGTGATGATGACAGTGTGGTGTATCACTACAGAGGTGATGGTGACTGCATGGTGTATCACAACAGTGGTGATGACGACAGTGTGGTGTATCACGACGGTGATGATGGTGACAGTATAGAGTATCACTACAGAGGTGATGGTGACAGTATGGTGTATTACTACAGTGGTGATGGTGGCAGTATGGAGTATCACTACAGTGGTGATGGTGACATTATGGAGTATCACTACAGAAGTGATGGTGACAGTATGGTGTATCACTACAGTGGTGATGGTGACAGTATGATGTATCACTACAGTGGTGATGGTGACAGTATGGAGTATCACTACAGAGGTGATGGTGACAGTATGGTGTATTACTACAGTGGTGATGGTGGCAGTATGGAGTATCACTACAGTGGTGATGGTGACATTATGGAGTATCACTACAGAAGTGATGGTGACAGTATGGTGTATCACTACAGAGGTGATGGTGACATTATGATGTATCACTACAGAGGTGATGGTGACATTATGATGTATCACTACAGTGGTGATGGTGGCAGTATGGTGTATTACTACAGTGGTGATGGTGGCAGTATGGAGTATCACTACAGTGGTGATGGTGACAATATGGTGTATCACTACAGTGGTGATGGTGACAGTATGGAATATCACTACAGAAGTGATGGTGACAGTATGGAGTATCACTACAGTGGTGATGGTGACTGCATGGTGTATCACAACAGTGGTGATGACGACCGTATAGTGTATTACTACAGTGGTGATTGACAGTAACGCATTAAAAGTAATATTAGCCAATACCATTGGTAAACGTATTCAAGATTACGTAAAAAATGATTATAAATTGTAAAACAGTTGCCCTATAGAAAAATCTTTTGTATATCGTTGGAAAAGTAATTTCAGTCAGATTTTTTTTTATAATAGGTCAAAAATCACGTATTTGTGATATTAAATTAAGGTGAATGGAAATCATGAAACGTACGCTCCGTGAGGCGGCCATGTTGACTTACCACAAGTCTTGACCTTGGCTAATATTTTCTCACTTTTTTTATGTAAGAATCCTTTGAGAGAAAGACTATTTCAGTTATCTCAGGTTTACCTACAATTTTACTAGAGTATATTCACAGAAACAAAATTTGGAATAGCGTATGATTTTTCATAGAATTTGATTACCTTTACTATATACAAATGTTGGAAATGCCGATTGGATGATGCGTTCTCTAGTTGTGAGCAAAATAAAATAGAAAAATAGGAGGAAAAAAAGAATTAAGGTACCCCTTCAGGGATACTTAATAATTTTATTAAATCTTCTACTACGTCTTCACCTGCAACCAGAAAAATTATGAATATTATACGAACCTTCAAGGTATATAATAATTCGATATTGTGTTTTATTTAGCAATATGTATTATTAACTGCAATCATTTACTCTAGATCATCAGAATACCTAAGCTAGAATATGTTATGAATAAGGTGCGATGTTGTACTAACCCGAGCCTTGTGTATGGACAGCCCTGTCCTGGGTACCTTCAAGCTACACGGAGAGGGTAATAGGCACTCTCTGGCTCCTGGTTGCTCTCATTATCTCCACTGTTTACTGCAGCAACCTCATGGCCATGATCATCATTCCAAAGGTCAGTCCCGCAAAATTCATTAAGCAGATTTACTGTTATACAGACAGTGTAAACTTGAGGCAAGTATAAACAAATTCAATGTATTTACCAACATATTATTACCTGAAAACAAAGATGTTCAGGAAAATAAAAGTTAAAATAACTGTTCAATTAAGAGTATGAAAGCTACAAATGCTTCTTCCTAGTTCTCTAATCGAAATTTTTTCTGATTGCACAATGAATATGGTTATATATATATATGTTTATTAACTGAAGAAAAATAAAATATATTTTTAATTTTAATTTTTTAGGTAAATATTCCCTTCACTAATCTGGAGGGACTGGTTGACCAGACGAAAATTCCGTATATTTTGGTAGGAGGGAGTGTTATCTCCACCACACTACAGGTACATGCAAGACACCGAAAGTTGTTACATCAATCCCCGCACAGTACCTATCAACCCTGCACAACTTTATACCTCTGCATTTTTGGTGAAATTGAAGGTTCCCTAATGAATATATATAGAGTAGTGAGCATATTAATTGGGACAGTGATAAAATACATCATTTATTTTTAAAATCTATTATTTATCTGAAAATTACACGGCAGTGATATGACAGATAATTGATTTAATAATAGATATGACTACTCTTTGCTTTTATAAGCATTGTTACACGCTTCGGCGTAGAATCGACCAATGTTGAACACTTTTTGGCAAGTTCTTCTTCGAAGTACCAAGTCCTAATAACAGTAGCAATTGGCTTCTCCACATTTGAACAGTTCTGTTTCGCGATTTTGCGTTTGTTTATTACCCATTGATTCTCAATTTGACTGAAGTCAGGAGAGTTTCCAGGCCAATTTAAAACGCTTAGTCCATATCAGGAAAGTCTGTAATTACAATGGGCAGCAAATGAGTCTTCATGATCACCTTGTATTTGTCACTGCTCATCGTTCCTTCAGAAATAAAAAGCGGAACATCTTAAGTGGTGTGAGGGAAAAGTTAGTGAAATGGGTTTATGGTCGTTCAGACTCCTGTGGACCTGTTAGTTAGTCAAGCGCACTGTCATCTAGCGGCCGCCTTGAAACTCCAGGTTTCCTCAGGTCTGAGTTTCTTTTGCTTTTACTCCTGATAGCATTAACCTTACCCGGAGTGGGTTGAAGTCTGGGAAGCACTTCACCTCCACTCTTGTGATCTGGTAAGGTGATCTGCAAGGAATATTGTTTAATTTTTTTGGCATTTTAACCTGGTTAATAGTAATGACATTGAAGCAAAATTACCACAGATTCTCTTTCTTCAGTGTTATAATTAAGAACCATCGTATAACCAGTGTTTTTTTTATTATCAGCTCTGCTGCTGCCGTGGTTATCCAGGGTAGACGCTAGATATATAGGAGCTAGATCCCGGCCGGCGTTACATAGTGACACATAGCAACTCCTCAGCACTTCTTTGATATCTTGAGTCAGCTTCATACATCTACTCAACTCTCTACTACCACCGCCTATGCAGGACAAGACGATTCTCCTGGACACAGGATCTTAAGATCTCCCTGAAACCAATGGCGACCAACCTTTTTTAATTTATTACATTTTAATTTTTTTCATTATTATTCTTCGTAGAAATCATTCATTATTTAATTTTACATACAGTGGAACCTCTGGTCATGAACGCTTCCGAGCAGAAACAAATCGGTTCACAACCAAAAAATGTCGCCAGATGTTTGTATCTGGTCACAACACATAATCGTTTGCCGAACAAACACAGCCGCGCCAATTTTCACATTCCTCACCATTTCTTCGCAAAGCGCCAATTTTCCCCACTTCCTGTGATTATGACCACGATAAATTCAGGTTAGCAATGTTTTATCAGCAGGTAGTGCCGAAACAGCTTCTCGCAGTGCCAGTACCCAGATAGGGCTTGCTAACATGAATGGTTCATGCCCCCTTCTCTCCATTCTGTTAGTGTGACTTTGTAAATGGTTCAAGTCGGACCGAAACGTCCGACTTGAACGAAAAATGGTACAATAAGCAATAGTTTAACGTCAGCTCCGTCACACCCATGTTTTTTTGGTAAATATTTTTTCTCACTTGTTTGTTGGGCTATCTTATTGAAACTCGGGGAATGTATGATGGAAAGCCACCTCAACGTACACCAAAAATGAAAGAAATAGGATGATAAATAGCGTAGTTCACAGTTCAGCCATTAGATGCTCCTTATAACTCTTAGGACTCGTGCAATGTTAGTTTTCTCTGTTATTCAAGGTTTTCTCAATGTTATTTAAGTGTCTTTCATTTAGTTTACTATTACACTGCGCATCCTATGGTATAATTAGCAATTTATATGGTTAAAAATCTTAAAAAAGCAATATTTACATACAGTTCGGAGGGGTATGGAATGGATTAATCGAATTCACATACAATCCAATGGGGAAATTAGGTTCGGGTCGTGACTCGAGTTTTGGAACGAATTATGGTCGTGACCAGAGGTTCCACTGTATTTCTGATCATGCGGAAGGCATCCCCTTGACAAGTGGGTGTTTTGGCGCTCGTTGAATGAGTCCATTCCGAAGGGGTTCGCCTTTGCTCTGTCTCACCATCGCTGTTATGTATCCATGTACTTCAATATGCACCCCATTTAAAAATATAATTTTTCTTTTTTAATCTGTCTGCCGTACATCCCTTATGATCGAGTGACCACCGCAGCCGTTTTTTCTTCATAACTGGAGGTTCTGCCAACTTCAATACGCCAGTTGAAACCAAATCTCTCTTTAGGTCTTTGTTGTTTTTTGTGACCCTTCACACTATTGCTTATGATAAACTTGTTGTTGTGAGAAATTGTCTTGCATTTCCTTCCACATCTTCGTCGACCCAGCACACAACAATCACCAGTGCCGTCATCTCTCTTTATAATCCGACCAGTAGTTGACTTTGCTAGGCTCAAATTTTCGGCGATCTGTCTGATACTGAAATCAGCATGTTTTATAAGAACTACAATACTTGCGCGCTTCCTAGGTGTTACAACCATCATGAATTTCAGCAGTAATCATGAACAGAAAAGGAGAACTTCGTGAAACCACGTTCTTCGAGCACACTTGCAAGAATAGCCTTACAACTCTTCTGAAAAGAATAGAACCCACATTACATTAAGCCGGAAACTAAGACATATTTTATGACAATCGTAAAATTTACTCCTGTCCCATATAATTTGCACATTACTGTAAGTACCTTGTCTGGCCATTATCAAAAAATCGAGTCCCTTTCCCACATAATGGTGACTAACCCCAGTATTTCATATGTATTTTTTTGTGTCTGTCTTCTGTATGTTATTAAAAAAAAGCCAGATCAGGGACGACACGATGTACAGTGTAATTCATTGAAACGTTTCCGTTTTCGTAATGCATTTAAAAAAAACACGTAAGCTGTTTTTAACTCTACGTTATAAATGTTTTCAAAAAGGTCTTATACATCTTGAACAATAACTGAAAGTCAAACCATACCACGAGTGAGGTTAGCACCCGCGATCAGAGAGTGTCTGATCGCGGGTTCTAACCCACCCGTGGTATAGTTTGTTTGCAATCGTGTCATTACGATTTCATGAGTCATGTTGAACTGAAAGTCAGTTTGTAGATAACAAAAGCAAAGTTATTTTTTTTAAATCAAACCATACTTAACTAAAGAAACGGAAAATATAAAATATTATAATTCCACGTTATTATATAGAAAATGTTGCAAAGGAGAAACAAATTATGCTACAGTATAATAATCAATAAGGTATTTCCTGAAATGTGATGTCTTTAGTGGTTATCGTATTATTATTCTTACTTTATCTGTTTGGCTTCCTATAAGGTTTCTGTGCAATAACAAAAGAACAGATCTTCAATTCCTCGCTATATATACATTGGTGGTGTCATTTACCAAGAGAAAAATTAGGATGCTAGTGGGATGTGTAGCTAGCACTTTAATAATTATAAACATGGCAATAGCGTAGAGGGTTTTAGTACATCCAAGACACTTTAAAGTAACATGGAGAGTCTAATTGACAACCTTTCCCTTGGTTTACAAGTTTTTCATGATAACTCTAAATTCAGTGATTAAAAATGTCAAAAATCTATCATCCAATCCTCCGTACACCACCATCCTGTTGATTCAGTTGGGTCAGCACCGAATTTCCTGTTCCTTCTCTAACTAACTAACCACCCTCCGTATGTAGTCCTAAATTTCAAGGGCAGACCGGGATTTATTAATTTATGTATTTTTTAACGTTTGGATTATTTTCATTACTGATTCAGGACTTTTCATTTCTTCATATTGAGCTGCTGCCACCAATATGCCCATAAAAACATTAACTTTTCAAATCTATATTTGTTAATCGGTCTGTTTTAGAGATGACAGCAAAATTACACATGATGGTTACTTTTTATTTTTTACCTATTCATGTATCACTCCATTTATTTATTATCACTCTTATTGTAACTATTAATATAATCAGCATTATTATCAATATTATGAGTGGTAATATCTGTACTGTTTTTTAACGTGTCTTGGGATTGCAGGATGCTGACAATACCTCACTGTTCGGGCGGGTTTGGGCCAGGAAGGCAGCGTTATTATGGACTTATGAAGAAGGTGCCAGGATGATATTGCATGAAAGATTCGCTATCATCGTCGACCATACAACCATCCTGAACTTACTACACAACTTGTTCTCTAAGGTACACCATCGTGTCTAATCGAAAATATTGAATACAGGTGTAATTCATTGTAATCCATTGTCACAAAAAACTGTTGAAAGTTCTTTTTTTATGCGAAGATAACATTAAGGTTTCATTTTACGTGAAGATAGCATTAATGTCTTATTTCAATCTTCTTTCCATATTTTGTACTGGAATTACAACTGGACAAGAGTCTAATTCTCTATTTATTCATGTAAGAGATTTCAACAAGCCAAGTGATTTTCAAAAGGCCAAGAAAATTATACCAAGCAGGTCTATGGTTGAAAGAAATATGACTGAATCAAGCTTCATATAAAATAGTATTGATTTTAATATGAATAATAGTTTAAAGTTATTCAAATTAGATTCCTTTATAATTAATAAAATGGTTTGGAGAATTTAAGCTCTGCTTGAACAGATCCTTGACACTTCTTGGATCAGTTTTTCTTTTTTTGGTTAGTGCAATTTTTTCAGAATATCTTCTCTCATAAGCTGCAAACTTTTAAAATTCGTAAATCTTACTTAGAGAAAGATTCACGTTATTATTGAACTGTTTTTGTGTTGGTGCCATGAACTTCAAATTTGGATAACGGTTTCAGTTACTAGTGCTATTATATTTAGGAGAAGCTCTAAACTCGTAGGGGTTATACAGCAATTTATAAATATAAGACAGTCAAATTCAATGCCATAAAGTGAAGGTCAAGTACAGGTTCTTGAATCAAATGCTTCTCGTCGACATCAAGGAACCTCCTATCATTCCATAACTTGGGAAGGATATTTCTGGTGTATTTTATAATGAAAAAGAGTTGGAGTGTTACTAGGCTGTATAGATGCCAATATTGTTATTTAAGTGAACGAATTAGAATAGTTTTCTGTTTAACAACTACAGAATGTATATTTTTATTGGCCCCTTTTTTTTAAATTCTGAAGTATCTTAGAGTACAATTTTGACCGTTATTAAACTGTATGGGTAATAATTTTCCAATTTTTAAAGAGCATATTATATTTTTTATTTTTGTATAATGTATTATGTACTCTTATGATAAGCTTCTAATTTTCATTGACTGTTTATTTTTTTAATGGAGTGTTTGGATTTTTATTAGGCTATATGCCAGTTTGCTAAATTTACCTAAGAAATTGGTAGAAATTGATAGATATGGTACGTTGGAATGATAGAAGGCTGGGGCAGAGGACATGGAAGGAGACTCTCGGATCAAGAACCGACAGAAACACAAATTCATAAACATTTTGCAGTTTCTCTTTATAGGATGTTATAAAATCGCAATATATGACTTGGAAAATGGTGGGATCGTGAAGAGTTTCAATGACTAAAGGATCAGCATCAGGTTTAGCATCAGACTTGTTGTATATGCAACCAGTTTGATGCTAAACAAGTAATGGAATGGTTTATAGTTCCATGATAAAGCAAAATATTCCCAATTCCTCTTGGAGATTTTATAAGTTATATGAAAATCTTAAAAATAATGAAAATTTGCCTATTGCTAAACCAGAAAAAATAAATGCAGTAGTAATTTAAAAAAAAATATTATTAAAGGATAATACAGATACTTATTCTGAACTAAGAAAGAATCCCTTAGATTCAGATAAACTAATTAAAAAATTCATGACCATTAACCCACTGTTACCATATATGTAAGGATTAATCAAAAAACATAAACCAGTTAATCCAGCTAGACCCATTATTAGCTTCATAGGTTCAGTTGCGTAAAAACTTATTCAAATGGCTAGT
>NW_027197290.1:0-64568 GCF_038502225.1 Cherax quadricarinatus | reverse complement strand
GATAAAATAAATGCAATCGTAATTTTTAAAGGAAATGATAAGCAAGATAAAATGAATAATCTCCTAGATGATACCGAAACTTATTCTAAACTTAGAAAGAATCCCTTAGAAACTGTTAACAGCAGTTTCAATGAAACATCTACTAATAGACAAAAATTAATTAATTAAAAAATTTTACTTTCCCTAATCCATCTTTACCCTATATTATTTTATTTTATTTTACTAACACATCGGCCATTTCCCACCAAGGCAGGGTGGCCTGAAAAAGAAAAACTTTCATCATTCACTCCATCACTGTCTTGCCAGAGCCGGGCTTACACTAAAGTTTATAAAACAGCAACATTAACACCCCTCCATCAGAGTGCAGACACTGTACTTCCCATCTCCAGGACTCAAGTCCGGCCTGCCGGTTTCCCTGAATCCCTTCATAAATGTTACCTTGCTTACACTCCAACATCACGTCAAGTCCTAAAAATCATTTGTCTCCGCTCACGCATATCAAATACGCTCACGCATGCTTCCTAGAAGTCCAAGCCCCTCGCACACAAAACATTTAACCCCTCCCTCTAACCTTTCCTAGGCCGACCGCTACCTCTGCCTCCCTCCGCTACAGATTTACACACTCTTGAAGTCATTCTATTTTGTTCCATTCTCTCTACATGTCCGAACCACCTCAATAACCCATCCTCAGCCCTCTGGATAATAGTTTTGGTAATCCCGAACCTCCTCCTAATTTCCTTCTTACTGCAGCATTAACCACCCATGCTTCACACCCATATAAGAGTGTTTGTATAACTATACTCTCATACATTCCCCTCTTTCTCTCCACAGACTTCTAAGTACACCACTCATCCTTTTCCCCTCATCAATTCTATGATTCACCTTATCCTTCATAGACCCATCTGCTGACACGTCCACTCCTAAATATCTGAATACCTTCACCTCCTCCATACTCTCTCCCTTCAATCTGATATCCAGCTTAAATAGCAACGTTCATCTTGCCATATAGGACAAGTGAAAATTTGTGTATGCAATAATTTCGCCAAAATCATTCTGATCCTAACGAAAAAAAGATATTTCACTGCGTTCGTTTAGTATTAAATTATTGTAAACAAATCTAAAATATATTTAGTTTCGTTAGGCTAAAATAAATTGCTCTTGTTATAATAAGGTTAGGTAAGCTTTCTACGATTCTTTCGGTGCAAAATTTAAATTTTTTACATTATCATTAATGCAAAAAATATATCTTCAAACGTATAAGAGAAATTTTTAGAAAGTACTTAATTTTAAATGAGTTCTTGCTAATTGACCAGTTTTACATATTCGGCACGATATATATATATATATATATATATATATATATATATATATATATATATATATATATATATATATATATATATATATATATATATATATACATATATATATATATATATATATATATATATATATATATATATATATATATATATATATATATATATATATATATATATATATATATATATATATATATGTGTGTGTGTGTGTGTGTGTGTGTGTGTATAAAGGGAAGGGGGACCAAAGAGACTGTAAAAAATATAGAGGAATAAGTTTACTGAGTATACCAGGAAAAGTGTACGGTAGGATTGCTGATGAGCAAGGAGGTTTTAGAGTGGGTAGGGGATGTGTAAATTAAGTATTTACATTGAAGTATATATGTGAACAGTATTTAGATAAAGGTAGGGAAGTTTTTATTGCATTTATAGATTTAGAAAAGGCATATGATAGTGGATAGGGGAGCAATGTGGCAGATGTTGCAGATGAGGATAGTGAGGCTCAGGTTAGTGTGTGTAGAAGAGAGGGAGACTACTTCCCGTTAAAAGTAGGTCTTGGATAGGGATGTGTAATGTCACCATGGTTGTTTAATATATTTATAGACAGGGTTGTATAAGAAGTAAATGCTAGGTTGTTCGGGAGAGGGGTGGGATTAAATTATGGGGAATCAAATACAAAATGGGAGTTGACACAGTTACTTTTTTGCTGATGATACTGTGCTTATGGGAGATTCTAAAGAAAAATTGCAAAAGTTAGTGGAGGTCTTTGGGAGGGTATGCAAAGGTAGAAAGTTGAAAGTAAATATAGATAAGAATAAGATTATGAGGGTATCAAACGATTTAGATAAAGAAAAATTGGATATCATACTAGAGAGAGGGAGTATTTGAAGAAGTAAATGTTTTCAGGTATTTGGGAGTTGCCTTGTCAGCGGATGGGTTTGTGAAGGATGAGGTTAAAAATGGAAATGATGAAGGAAAAAATGTGAGTGCTGCTTTGAGGTATCTGTAGAGACAAAAAACGTTATCCATGGAGGCAAAAAAGGGGATGTACGAAAGGGCGGCTGGAGGCAGTGGAGATGTTTTGTCTAAGGGCAATGTGCGGTGTAAATCTTATGCAGAGAATTCGGAGTGAGCAAAGTAGGAGAAGGTGTGGAGTTACTAAAAGTATTAGTCAGAGGGCTGAAGAGGGGTTGTTGAGGTGGTTTGGTCATTTAGAGAGAATGGATCAAAATAGAATTACTTGGAGAGCGTATAAATCTGTAGGGAAAGGAAGGCGGGGTAGGGGTCTTCCTCGAAGAAGTTGGAGGGAGGCGGTAAAGGAGGCTTTGTTGGCAAGGGGCTTGGATTTCCAGCAACAATGTGTGAGCGTGTTAGATAGGAGTGAATGGGGATGAATGGTTTTTGGGACCTGGCGAGCTGTTGGAGTGTGAGTAGGGTAATATTTTGTGAAGGGATTCAGGGAAACCGGTTAGCCGGACTTGAGTCCTGGACATTGGAAGTACAATGCCTGCACTTTAAAGGATGGGTTGGAATATTGGCAGTTTGGAGGGACTTCTGAACTGTCGTATCTTAGCTCCTCTGCTAAGACAGTGATTATGTGTGAGTGAGGTGAGAGTGTTGAATGATGATGAAAATATTTTCTTTTTGGGGAGACGACCGACTTGTTGAAAAAAATATTTAAGTGTGTGTGTTTTATTTCATGTCTATGTATATAGGTGTGTATATGTTTTACAAACTGGAATAACGATCTTACTGTTGTTTTAGGCTACCATAACTGGAAGTACAAATACGCTTACCTTTGCTGTTTTTTATTATATTTCCAAACGCTAACTGTAATCAATTGGCTGAAAAATTGATTTTCAAAGTTTAGAAAAACAATATGTGTTTCCCTGTGGAAATGACGTCGTAGTATTTTTTAGATTTATCTCTAGTTATCAAGTGTTGTTGAAGACTTGTGATAATTCACTTCGGATCTTTGTTATGACATAAGCGCGCTAGATCGTCCACAACATCAGCACACAGTGAATAAGAACATGCAAATTATATAGCATTTCAGCAAGATTTTTCTTCTATGCTCATAAGGTGTTTCCCAACATTCTCTTTAGACTATGTTCAGTTTAGTAGCTATGTTATGTACCGTCATACCCATCTTGTGGGCGGAGACTATGTTCAGTTTAGTAGCTATGTTATGTACCGTCATACCCATCTTGTGGGTGGAGACTATGTTCAGTTTAGTAGCTATGTTATGTACCGTCATACCCATCTTGTGGGCGGAGACTATGTTCAGTTTAGTAGCTATGTTATGTACCGTCATACCCATCTTGTGGGCGGAGACTATGTTCAGTTTAGTAGCTATGTTATGTACCGTCATACCCATCTTGTGGGCGGAGACTATGTTCAGTTTAGTAGCTATGTTATGTACCGTCATACCCATCTTGTGGGCGGAGACTATGTTCAGTTTAGTAGCTATGTTATGTACCGTCATACCCATCTTGTGGGCGGAGACTATGTTCAGTTTAGTAGCTATGTTATGTACCGTCATACCCATCTTGTGGGCGGAGACTATGTTCAGTTTAGTAGCTATGTTATGTACCGTCATACCCATCTTGTGGGCGGAGACTATGTTCAGTTTAGTAGCTATGTTATGTACCGTCATACCCATCTTGTGGGCGGAGACTATGTTCAGTTTAGTAGCTATGTTATGTACCGTCATACCCATCTTGTGGGCGGAGACTATGTTCAGTTTAGTAGCTATGTTATGTACCGTCATACCCATCTTGGCTATGTTATGTACCGTCATGTGGGCGGAGACTATGTTCAGTTTAGTAGCTATGTTATGTACCGTCATACCCATCTTGTGGGCGGAGACTATGTTCAGTTTAGTAGCTATGTTATGTACCGTCATACCCATCTTGTGGGCGGAGACTATGTTCAGTTTAGTAGCTATGTTATGTACCGTCATACCCATCTTGTGGGCGGAGACTATGTTCAGTTTAGTAGCTATGTTATGTACCGTCATACCCATCTTGTGGGTGGAGACTATGTTCAGTTTAGTAGCTATGTTATGTACCGTCATACCCATCTTGTGGGCGGAGACTATGTTCAGTTTAGTAGCTATGTTATGTACCGTCATACCCATCTTGTGGGCGGAGACTATGTTCAGTTTAGTAGCTATGTTATGTACCGTCATACCCATCTTGTGGGCGGAGACTATGTTCAGTTTAGTAGCTATGTTATGTACCGTCATACCCATCTTGTGGGCGGAGACTATGTTCAGTTTAGTAGCTATGTTATGTACCGTCATACCCATCTTGTGGGCGGAGACTATGTTCAGTTTAGTAGCTATGTTATGTACCGTCATACCCATCTTGTGGGCGGAGACTATGTTCAGTTTAGTAGCTATGTTATGTACCGTCATACCCATCTTGTGGGCGGAGACTATGTTCAGTTTAGTAGCTATGTTATGTACCGTCATACCCATCTTGTGGGCGGAGACTATGTTCAGTTTAGTAGCTATGTTATGTACCGTCATACCCATCTTGTGGGCGGAGACTATGTTCAGTTTAGTAGCTATGTTATGTACCTTCATACCCATCTTGTGGGCGGAGACTATGTTCAGTTTAGTAGCTATGTTATGTACCGTCATACCCATCTTGTGGGCGGAGACTATGTTCAGTTTAGTAGCTATGTTATGTACCGTCATACCCATCTTGTGGGTGGAGACTATGTTCAGTTTAGTAGCTATGTTATGTACCGTCATACCCATCTTGTGGGTGGAGACTATGTTAAGTTTAGTAGCTATGTTATGTACCGTCATACCCATCTTGTGGGTGGAGACTATGTTCAGTTTAGTAGCTATGTTATGTACCGTCATACCCATCTTGTGGGCGGAGACTATGTTCAGTTTAGTAGCTATGTTATGTACCGTCATACCCATCTTGTGGGCGGAGACTATGTTCAGTTTAGTAGCTATGTTATGTACCGTCATACCCATCTTGTGGGCGGAGACTATGTTCAGTTTAGTAGCTATGTTATGTACCGTCATACCCATCTTGTGGGCGGAGACTATGTTCAGTTTAGTAGCTATGTTATGTACCGTCATACCCATCTTGTGGGCGGAGACTATGTTCAGTTTAGTAGCTATGTTATGTACCGTCATACCCATCTTGTGGGCGGAGACTATGTTCAGTTTAGTAGCTATGTTATGTACCGTCATACCCATCTTGTGGGCGGAGACTATGTTCAGTTTAGTAGCTATGTTATGTACCGTCATACCCATCTTGTGGGCGGAGACTATGTTCAGTTTAGTAGCTATGTTATGTACCGTCATACCCATCTTGTGGGCGGAGACTATGTTCAGTTTAGTAGCTATGTTATGTACCGTCATACCCATCTTGTGGGCGGAGACTATGTTCAGTTTAGTAGCTATGTTATGTACCGTCATACCCATCTTGTGGGTGGAGACTATGTTCAGTTTAGTAGCTATGTTATGTACCGTCATACCCATCTTGTGGGCGGAGACTATGTTCAGTTTAGTAGCTATGTTATGTACCGTCATACCCATCTTGTGGGCGGAGACTATGTTCAGTTTAGTAGCTATGTTATGTACCGTCATACCCATCTTGTGGGCGGAGACTATGTTCAGTTTAGTAGCTATGTTATGTACCGTCATACCCATCTTGTGGGTGGAGACTATGTTCAGTTTAGTAGCTATGTTATGTACCGTCATACCCATCTTGTGGGCGGAGACTATGTTCAGTTTAGTAGCTATGTTATGTACCGTCATACCCATCTTGTGGGCGGAGACTATGTTCAGTTTAGTAGCTATGTTATGTACCGTCATACCCATCTTGTGGGCGGAGACTATGTTCAGTTTAGTAGCTATGTTATGTACCGTCATACCCATCTTGTGGGCGGAGACTATGTTCAGTTTAGTAGCTATGTTATGTACCGTCATACCCATCTTGTGGGCAGAGACTATGTTCAGTTTAGTAGCTATGTTATGTACCGTCATACCCATCTTGTGGGCGGAGACTATGGAGACTATGTTTAGTTTAGTAGCTATGTTATGTACCGTCATACCCATCTTGTGGGCAGAGACTATGTTCAGTTTAGTAGCTATGTTATGTACCGTCATACCCATCTTGTGGGCGGAGACTATGTTCAGTTTAGTAGCTATGTTATGTACCGTCATACCCATCTTGTGGGCGGAGACTATGTTCAGTTTAGTAGCTATGTTATGTACCGTCATACCCATCTTGTGGGCGGAGACTATGTTCAGTTTAGTAGCTATGTTATGTACCGTCATACCCATCTTGTGGGCGGAGACTATGTTCAGTTTAGTAGCTATGTTATGTACCGTCATACCCATCTTGTGGGCGGAGACTATGTTCAGTTTAGTAGCTATGTTATGTACCGTCATACCCATCTTGTGGGCGGAGACTATGTTCAGTTTAGTAGCTATGTTATGTACCGTCATACCCATCTTGTGGGTGGAGACTATGTTCAGTTTAGTAGCTATGTTATGTACCGTCATACCCATCTTGTGGGCGGAGACTATGTTCAGTTTAGTAGCTATGTTATGTACCGTCATACCCATCTTGTGGGCGGAGACTATGTTCAGTTTAGTAGCTATGTTATGTACCGTCATACCCATCTTGTGGGTGGAGACTATGTTCAGTTTAGTAGCTATGTTATGTACCGTCATACCCATCTTGTGGGCGGAGACTATGTTCAGTTTAGTAGCTATGTTATGTACCGTCATACCCATCTTGTGGGCGGAGACTATGTTCAGTTTAGTAGCTATGTTATGTACCGTCATACCCATCTTGTGGGCGGAGACTATGTTCAGTTTAGTAGCTATGTTATGTACCGTCATACCCATCTTGTGGGCGGAGACTATGTTCAGTTTAGTAGCTATGTTATGTACCGTCATACCCATCTTGTGGGCGGAGACTATGTTCAGTTTAGTAGCTATGTTATGTACCGTCATACCCATCTTGTGGGCGGAGACTATGTTCAGTTTAGTAGCTATGTTATGTACCGTCATACCCATCTTGTGGGCGGAGACTATGTTCAGTTTAGTAGCTATGTTATGTACCGTCATACCCATCTTGTGGGTGGAGACTATGTTCAGTTTAGTAGCTATGTTATGTACCGTCATACCCATCTTGTGGGTGGAGACTATGTTCAGTTTAGTAGCTATGTTATGTACCGTCATACCCATCTTGTGGGCGGAGACTATGTTCAGTTTAGTAGCTATGTTATGTACCGTCATACCCATCTTGTGGGCGGAGACTATGTTCAGTTTAGTAGCTATGTTATGTACCGTCATACCCATCTTGTGGGCGGAGACTATGTTCAGTTTAGTAGCTATGTTATGTACCGTCATACCCATCTTGTGGGCGGAGACTATGTTCAGTTTAGTAGCTATGTTATGTACCGTCATACCCATCTTGTGGGCGGAGACTATGTTCAGTTTAGTAGCTATGTTATGTACCGTCATACCCATCTTGTGGGCGGAGACTATGTTCAGTTTAGTAGCTATGTTATGTACCGTCATACCCATCTTGTGGGCGGAGACTATGTTCAGTTTAGTAGCTATGTTATGTACCGTCATACCCATCTTGTGGGTGGAGACTATGTTCAGTTTAGTAGCTATGTTATGTACCGTCATACCCATCTTGTGGGCGGAGACTATGTTCAGTTTAGTAGCTATGTTATGTACCGTCATACCCATCTTGTGGGCGGAGACTATGTTCAGTTTAGTAGCTATGTTATGTACCGTCATACCCATCTTGTGGGCGGAGACTATGTTCAGTTTAGTAGCTATGTTATGTACCGTCATACCCATCTTGTGGGCGGAGACTATGTTCAGTTTAGTAGCTATGTTATGTACCGTCATACCCATCTTGTGGGCGGAGACTATGTTCAGTTTAGTAGCTATGTTATGTACCGTCATACCCATCTTGTGGGCGGAGACTATGTTCAGTTTAGTAGCTATGTTATGTACCGTCATACCCATCTTGTGGGCGGAGACTATGTTCAGTTTAGTAGCTATGTTATGTACCGTCATACCCATCTTGTGGGCGGAGACTATGTTCAGTTTAGTAGCTATGTTATGTACCGTCATACCCATCTTGGCTATGTTATGTACCGTCATACCCATCTTGTGGGTGGAGACTATGTTCAGTTTAGTAGCTATGTTATGTACCGTCACACCCATCTTGTGGGTGGAGACTATGTTCAGTTTAGTAGCTATGTTATGTACCGTCATACCCATCTTGTGGGCGGAGACTATGTTCAGTTTAGTAGCTATGTTATGTACCGTCATACCCATCTTGTGGGTGGAGACTATGTTCAGTTTAGTAGCTATGTTATGTACCGTCATACCCATCTTGTGGGCGGAGACTATGTTCAGTTTAGTAGCTATGTTATGTACCGTCATACCCATCTTGTGGGCGGAGACTATGTTCAGTTTAGTAGCTATGTTATGTACCGTCATACCCATCTTGTGGGCGGAGACTATGTTCAGTTTAGTAGCTATGTTATGTACCGTCATACCCATCTTGTGGGCGGAGACTATGTTCAGTTTAGTAGCTATGTTATGTACCGTCATACCCATCTTGTGGGCGGAGACTATGTTCAGTTTAGTAGCTATGTTATGTACCGTCATACCCATCTTGTGGGCGGAGACTATGTTCAGTTTAGTAGCTATGTTATGTACCGTCATACCCATCTTGTGGGCGGAGACTATGTTCAGTTTAGTAGCTATGTTATGTACCGTCATACCCATCTTGTGGGCGGAGACTATGTTCAGTTTAGTAGCTATGTTATGTACCGTCATACCCATCTTGTGGGCGGAGACTATGTTCAGTTTAGTAGCTATGTTATGTACCGTCATACCCATCTTGTGGGTGGAGACTATGTTCAGTTTAGTAGCTATGTTATGTACCGTCATACCCATCTTGTGGGCGGAGACTATGTTCAGTTTAGTAGCTATGTTATGTACCGTCATACCCATCTTGTGGGCGGAGACTATGTTCAGTTTAGTAGCTATGTTATGTACCGTCATACCCATCTTGTGGGCGGAGACTATGTTCAGTTTAGTAGCTATGTTATGTACCGTCATACCCATCTTGTGGGCGGAGACTATGTTCAGTTTAGTAGCTATGTTATGTACCGTCATACCCATCTTGTGGGCGGAGACTATGTTCAGTTTAGTAGCTATGTTATGTACCGTCATACCCATCTTGTGGGCGGAGACTATGTTCAGTTTAGTAGCTATGTTATGTACCGTCATACCCATCTTGTGGGCGGAGACTATGTTCAGTTTAGTAGCTATGTTATGTACCGTCACACCCATCTTGTGGGCGGAGACTATGTTCAGTTTAGTAGCTATGTTATGTACCGTCACACCCATCTTGTTGGCAGAGACTATGTTCAGTTTAGTAGCTATGTTATGTACCGTCACACCTATCTTGTGGGTGGAGACTATGTTCAGTTTAGTAGCTATGTTATGTACCGTCATACCCATCTTGTGGGCGGAGACTATGTTCAGTTTAGTAGCTATGTTATGTACCGTCATACCCATCTTGTGGGTGGAGACTATGTTCAGTTTAGTAGCTATGTTATGTACCGTCATACCCATCTTGTGGGTGGAGACTATGTTCAGTTTAGTAGCTATGTTATGTACCGTCATACCCATCTTGTGGGTGGAGACTATGTTCAGTTTAGTAGCTATGTTATGTACCGTCATACCCATCTTGTGGGTGGAGACTATGTTCAGTTTAGTAGCTATGTTATGTACCGTCATACCCATCTTGTGGGTGGAGACTATGTTCAGTTTAGTAGCTATGTTATGTACCGTCATACCCATCTTGTGGGCGGAGACTATGTTCAGTTTAGTAGCTATGTTATGTACCGTCATACCCATCTTGTGGGCGGAGACTATGTTCAGTTTAGTAGCTATGTTATGTACCGTCATACCCATCTTGTGGGCGGAGACTATGTTCAGTTTAGTAGCTATGTTATGTACCGTCATACCCATCTTGTGGGCGGAGACTATGTTCAGTTTAGTAGCTATGTTATGTACCGTCATACCCATCTTGTGGGCGGAGACTATGTTCAGTTTAGTAGCTATGTTATGTACCGTCATACCCATCTTGTGGGCGGAGACTATGTTCAGTTTAGTAGCTATGTTATGTACCGTCATACCCATCTTGTGGGCGGAGACTATGTTCAGTTTAGTAGCTATGTTATGTACCGTCATACCCATCTTGTGGGCGGAGACTATGTTCAGTTTAGTAGCTATGTTATGTACCGTCATACCCATCTTGTGGGCGGAGACTATGTTCAGTTTAGTAGCTATGTTATGTACCGTCATACCCATCTTGTGGGCGGAGACTATGTTCAGTTTAGTAGCTATGTTATGTACCGTCATACCCATCTTGTGGGCGGAGACTATGTTCAGTTTAGTAGCTATGTTATGTACCGTCATACCCATCTTGTGGGTGGAGACTATGTTCAGTTTAGTAGCTATGTTATGTACCGTCATACCCATCTTGTGGGTGGAGACTATGTTCAGTTTAGTAGCTATGTTATGTACCGTCATACCCATCTTGTGGGTGGAGACTATGTTCAGTTTAGTAGCTATGTTATGTACCGTCATACCCATCTTGTGGGCGGAGACTATGTTCAGTTTAGTAGCTATGTTATGTACCGTCATACCCATCTTGTGGGCGGAGACTATGTTCAGTTTAGTAGCTATGTTATGTGCCGTCTGTTATGTTCAGTTTAGTAGCTATGTTATGTACCGTCATACCCATCTTGTGGGCGGAGACTATGTTCAGTTTAGTAGCTATGTTATGTACCGTCATACCCATCTTGTGGGCGGAGACTATGTTCAGTTTAGTAGCTATGTTATGTACCGTCATACCCATCTTGTGGGCGGAGACTATGTTCAGTTTAGTAGCTATGTTATGTACCGTCATACCCATCTTGTGGGCGGAGACTATGTTCAGTTTAGTAGCTATGTTATGTACCGTCATACCCATCTTGTGGGTGGAGACTATGTTCAGTTTAGTAGCTATGTTATGTACCGTCATACCCATCTTGTGGGTGGAGACTATGTTCAGTTTAGTAGCTATGTTATGTACCGTCATACCCATCTTGTGGGCGTATGTTCAGTTTAGTAGCCATGTTATGTACCGTCATACCCATCTTGTGGGCGGAGACTATGTTCAGTTTAGTAGCTATGTTATGTACCGTCATACCCATCTTGTGGGCGGAGACTATGTTCAGTTTAGTAGCTATGTTATGTACCGTCATACCCATCTTGTGGGTGGAGACTATGTTCAGTTTAGTAGCTATGTTATGTACCGTCATACCCATCTTGTGGGCGGAGACTATGTTCAGTTTAGTAGCTATGTTATGTACCGTCATACCCATCTTGTGGGCGGAGACTATGTTCAGTTTAGTAGCTATGTTATGTACCGTCATACCCATCTTGTGGGCGGAGACTATGTTCAGTTTAGTAGCTATGTTATGTACCGTCATACCCATCTTGTGGGCGGAGACTATGTTCAGTTTAGTAGCTATGTTATGTACCGTCATACCCATCTTGTGGGCGGAGACTATGTTCAGTTTAGTAGCTATGTTATGTACCGTCATACCCATCTTGTGGGCGGAGACTATGTTCAGTTTAGTAGCTATGTTATGTACCGTCATACCCATCTTGTGGGCGGAGACTATGTTCAGTTTAGTAGCTATGTTATGTACCGTCATACCCATCTTGTGGGCGGAGACTATGTTCAGTTTAGTAGCTATGTTATGTACCGTCATACCCATCTTGTGGGTGGAGACTATGTTCAGTTTAGTAGCTATGTTATGTACCGTCATACCCATCTTGTGGGCGGAGACTATGTTCAGTTTAGTAGCTATGTTATGTACCGTCATACCCATCTTGTGGGCGGAGACTATGTTCAGTTTAGTAGCTATGTTATGTACCGTCATACCCATCTTGTGGGCGGAGACTATGTTCAGTTTAGTAGCTATGTTATGTACCGTCATACCCATCTTGTGGGCGGAGACTATGTTCAGTTTAGTAGCTATGTTATGTACCGTCATACCCATCTTGTGGGCGGAGACTATGTTCAGTTTAGTAGCTATGTTATGTACCGTCATACCCATCTTGTGGGTGGAGACTATGTTCAGTTTAGTAGCTATGTTATGTACCGTCATACCCATCTTGTGGGCGGAGACTATGTTCAGTTTAGTAGCTATGTTATGTACCGTCATACCCATCTTGTGGGTGGAGACTATGTTCAGTTTAGTAGCTATGTTATGTACCGTCATACCCATCTTGTGGGCGGAGACTATGTTCAGTTTAGTAGCTATGTTATGTACCGTCATACCCATCTTGTGGGTGGAGACTATGTTCAGTTTAGTAGCTATGTTATGTACCGTCATACCCATCTTGTGGGTGGAGACTATGTTCAGTTTAGTAGCTATGTTATGTACCGTCATACCCATCTTGTGGGCGGAGACTATGTTCAGTTTAGTAGCTATGTTATGTACCGTCATACCCATCTTGTGGGCGGAGACTATGTTCAGTTTAGTAGCTATGTTATGTACCGTCATACCCATCTTGTGGGCGGAGACTATGTTCAGTTTAGTAGCTATGTTATGTACCGTCATACCCATCTTGTGGGCGGAGACTATGTTCAGTTTAGTAGCTATGTTATGTACCGTCATACCCATCTTGTGGGCGGAGACTATGTTCAGTTTAGTAGCTATGTTATGTACCGTCATACCCATCTTGTGGGCGGAGACTATGTTCACTATGTTCAGTTTAGTAGCTATGTTATGTACCGTCATACCCATCTTGTGGGTGGAGACTATGTTCAGTTTAGTAGCTATGTTATGTACCGTCATACCCATCTTGTGGGCGGAGACTATGTTCAGTTTAGTAGCTATGTTATGTACCGTCATACCCATCTTGTGGGCGGAGACTATGTTCAGTTTAGTAGCTATGTTATGTACCGTCATACCCATCTTGTGGGCGGAGACTATGTTCAGTTTAGTAGCTATGTTATGTACCGTCATACCCATCTTGTGGGCGGAGACTATGTTCAGTTTAGTAGCTATGTTATGTACCGTCATACCCATCTTGTGGGCAGAGACTATTTAGTAGCTATGTTATGTACCGTCATACCCATCTTGTGGGCGGAGACTATGTTCAGTTTAGTAGCTATGTTATGTACCGTCATACCCATCTTGTGGGTGGAGACTATGTTCAGTTTAGTAGCTATGTTATGTACCGTCATACCCATCTTGTGGGCGGAGACTATGTTCAGTTTAGTAGCTATGTTATGTACCGTCATACCCATCTTGTGGGCGGAGACTATGTTCAGTTTAGTAGCTATGTTATGTACCGTCATACCCATCTTGTGGGCGGAGACTATGTTCAGTTTAGTAGCTATGTTATGTACCGTCATACCCATCTTGTGGGCGGAGACTATGTTCAGTTTAGTAGCTATGTTATGTACCGTCATACCCATCTTGTGGGCGGAGACTATGTTCAGTTTAGTAGCTATGTTATGTACCGTCATACCCATCTTGTGGGCGGAGACTATGTTCAGTTTAGTAGCTATGTTATGTACCGTCATACCCATCTTGTGGGCGGAGACTATGTTCAGTTTAGTAGCTATGTTATGTACCGTCATACCCATCTTGTGGGCGGAGACTATGTTCAGTTTAGTAGCTATGTTATGTACCGTCATACCCATCTTGTGGGCGGAGACTATGTTCAGTTTAGTAGCTATGTTATGTACCGTCATACCCATCTTGTGGGTGGAGACTATGTTCAGTTTAGTAGCTATGTTATGTACCGTCATACCCATCTTGTGGGTGGAGACTATGTTCAGTTTAGTAGCTATGTTATGTACCGTCATACCCATCTTGTGGGCGGAGACTATGTTCAGTTTAGTAGCTATGTTATGTACCGTCATACCCATCTTGTGGGCGGAGACTATGTTCAGTTTAGTAGCTATGTTATGTACCGTCATACCCATCTTGTGGGCGGAGACTATGTTCAGTTTAGTAGCTATGTTATGTACCGTCATACCCATCTTGTGGGCGGAGACTATGTTCAGTTTAGTAGCTATGTTATGTACCGTCATACCCATCTTGTGGGCGGAGACTATGTTCAGTTTAGTAGCTATGTTATGTACCGTCATACCCATCTTGTGGGCGGAGACTATGTTCAGTTTAGTAGCTATGTTATGTACCGTCATACCCATCTTGTGGGTGGAGACTATGTTCAGTTTAGTAGCTATGTTATGTACCGTCATACCCATCTTGTGGGCGGAGACTATGTTCAGTTTAGTAGCTATGTTATGTACCGTCATACCCATCTTGTGGGCGGAGACTATGTTCAGTTTAGTAGCTATGTTATGTACCGTCATACCCATCTTGTGGGCGGAGACTATGTTCAGTTTAGTAGCTATGTTATGTACCGTCATACCCATCTTGTGGGCGGAGACTATGTTCAGTTTAGTAGCTATGTTATGTACCGTCATACCCATCTTGTGGGCGGAGACTATGTTCAGTTTAGTAGCTATGTTATGTACCGTCATACCCATCTTGTGGGCGGAGACTATGTTCAGTTTAGTAGCTATGTTATGTACCGTCATACCCATCTTGTGGGCGGAGACTATGTTCAGTTTAGTAGCTATGTTATGTACCGACATGTGGGCGGAGACTATGTTACAGTTTAGTAGCTATGTTATGTACCGTCATACCCATCTTGTGGGTGGTCATACCCATCTTGTGGGTGGAGACTATGTTCAGTTTAGTAGCTATGTTATGTACCGTCATACCCATCTTGTGGGTGGAGACTATGTTCAGTTTAGTAGCTATGTTATGCACATCCTACTTGACCCCAATGTAATGGTAGTTGAACAAGTTACAGTGGTAATGAACTATTAACAAGTTCATCATCAGGATGCAGTCATAACGAATTGTTGATACATACATAAGGTCGGTCACAGAAACATTGTAATGTAGTTATGAATTCTTTATATTATTTTAGCGGAGTATGGTTGAATTAGGACAAGGTTACGTGAAACATAAAAAGGCACAATACCATGAGTAGAACAATGTACAAATAACCTGCACATAGGACAATGAAACTAAACTCATGGCAACATTAATGATCCAAATCGGAATGAAACGTCGTCCTGAGTTTGTCTCTTATGTGCGGGTTATTTATATAAGCTTAAGTGGTTATAAGTTTATTGCAACAAGTGAGTCAGTGTACGTTTGCAGAATGGCTGGTAATATGTTCTGTGGATAACATACTCTTGACATGTCTTGAACATTTAGGAATTGTCTCTGATTTCATAATTCTTCTCATTCCACCACATAATGATGCAACGGTGACAATAGTTCAACTGACAATGCTTATAAATAGCTATATTTACACTAGCTGATGGTACATATTATCCAAGAGTTACTTTTAACCCAGCCAGAGGAAGGCAGCAGCAACATCCAAGCATCTGCTGATTTTCTTGGATACATCATAGACGTGTTTTCTTCAACGTCAGTGACATTCTATTGAAGTTTTTTTTTCGCATTACTATCTTCAAACTACCAGTTGACAGCCCAATGCAAACTGCCTTTGTCATTTCATCATTTTTATCATGCAATCTGAAGACGAATGTGAGTCGCAATCTACGGAAGGTATACTTTGACTTCACTGCGTACACACCTACCATACCTGTCTCTGGCTTCTGACACAAGCATGCCATAATTGACACTCATGGAGTTAAGAGAACAGATTATAATCAGTTACAATCTGTGGGTCAATTTTAGTGAAATGCGTATAGCAAAAAGTTCAGTTTAAATTGTAGAAGCCCAGCTGACACGTGCTCCAATTTCTATATAGCAGCCTCACTCTGTATGACAACAGCAGCACTACCAACTGATACAGTGAACTGGTGAACAGAGCCATCAGCATATATAATTTGACCAAGACATAATTACAGTTTAAGGCAGTGTGCTTGGCTTCACCTCAAGACGATGTCTTCCTTATGATTTAATAAGATTCTTTTTGGGGAAAGTTAAGAATGATGGTTATTGGAAAGAGGTAGTTTAAGGTGTTTAGAGGTGCCGCTTTTGTTTTACTTAACATTTATCATGTATCTGGTGCATTTGGAGGACACTTACAGTTTTACGATCAATCATTTGGCGGTACTTGGGCGTCCTAGGGTGATCCTCATAGCTTCGCTGTGCAGTAAGTCCAAGAAGAGGGACCTCAGAGCCTAGATACCTGTATCTGATCACATATTCGACCCGAGACAATCAAGCACCTGGATACAGCGTACCGCACCGCTCTGTCGGGAAGAACACCGGTATGTATGTATAATGTTCGCCAAGACCATAGTCCTGGCACGGGTCCCAATCTTGCGATGACCCGTCTCTGGCTCCCGATGGAGAAAGGTTTCCACAATGATGCGACGCATGCCGCTCAAGCGCCCCTCTGGTCAGTTCAACTGGTGCATCTCATAAGCGACACCATATGTAACTATGGACACTAGCGAGGAGGAGGATATGTCATTATTACAGGTAACAGCTTGTCTGGTTCGTTGACCCCATGGTACACTAGTGTGGCCGCAGTCATCTCTGGGTCCTCTTCGGGAGGGAATATCACCCCTAGTTGCCTGCGGAGTGTCTCAGTAGCTTCGCACTCTAGAAGATAGTGTGTTAGGGGCCGCTGGACAACGTGCTGACAGTACTGGCACATCTCCTCCTCAGCCTTGTCTACCATCATCTTGGCTGTGGGAAAGCCCAAACGAAGCCGATGGATGGCGGTACACTGCGCTCTGGACCAGCTTCTATCATATGGAGGGGGTTCTCCCTGAGTCGCTGCTCGGTACCACTGTTGAGATGGGGTATCACCTAAGACCTCCCCCATAAGTTTCGTGGCTCTGGCAGCCACCAGTTTGGTCTGTCGTAGGCTGATTGGGACAGTAATCCCAACATGTGGATAGTCTGTTGCTGCCTTGGCTGCATCATCTGCCGCCTCATTTCCCCGGATGCCAGCATGGCTGGGGATCCAGTTCAATGTCGATCTATTACCCTGAACTTCTAAGGCTGTCATTATGCTCAGGATCGATGTGATGAGGTGAACATTATCCTGTGGTTGAGGATGGGAGAGGGCATTGATTGCAGAGGTGGAATCAACATGTATGACAGGTCGGAGTCGATGTCGTAGGGCATGTGACAATGCCTGCTGAATCGCCACCAGCTCAGCTTGAAGGATCGTGCAGTGGTCAGGGAGTCGCCAGCCTTGTGTGTGACCATTGTGGTACAGTCCAGCTGCTGCTCTCTTCCTGTCAGGGTCGACAGAACCATCTGTGAAATACACTGCACATGTGCCTCCCTCTGCCAGTGCCATGCTTGTCTCAGCATGATTGCTGAGGGTGTCTTGACTGCAGAGACACTTAGAGATGGGTAGCTGCATGATGAAAACATCGGCTGGATCTGGGCGCCAGGGAGGTGGTGGATGGTACCCAGCAACAGGAAGGTCACAACTCTTCTCACAGAGCAGCTGTACAGGCAGCAGCTTCCGCCCAGCAGCACAAAACGAACGAATCCAGGAGTAGTCCGTGAAGAGTGTGGGATCTTGTGACATGGTTGTTAATATCCGTCTCCTTAGTGGGGTACCTTGCTGCCGGTGCAGAATCGTGGCCACTTTGCAGGCGTTTATGTATCTTACTCTGTCAGCCAAGGAAGGAAGCCGGGCCTCAGATCTGAGACATACTGTGTTGGTCCAGATGGGGGCACCAAGCATAGTTCTTATCGCCTGGTTTTGTACGACCTCCACCCTTTGCCTGCTCTGCGGGAAGAGATGAGCTAAAGCCGGTGCACCGTAGTCAATGAGCGAGCGTATAGCTTGTATATAGTACAAGCGAAGTACATCTTTGCTTGCCCCTGCACGGTGCCTCGTCATGGCTCTCATGGCGTTGAGTCTGAGTAGAGCACGTGACCTGACATACTCGGCCTGTTTCTGAAAGGTCAGCTTTTTATCAATGTAGATTCCCAAGTACAGGTAGGAGCCTGTCCACTCAAGTTCTATATCCTGAATACGTAATCTATTCATAGGATCTGGTCCCTTGAACATCATTGCAAGAGATTTCTCGGCCGAGATCTTGAGGCCTAGTTCCTTGCAAGACTGCGTAATTAGGTCCAAAGCTCTCTGAGCCTGTCGTTCTAAATTGCCTTTCCCATTCACTACTAGTGCAAGATCATCAGCATAGCTGAGGAGCTGTGTACCACTATGAAAGGGAAGGCTCACAAGTTCCTGCATAAGGATGTTAAACAGGGTAGGACTGAGCACACCTCCTTGTGGCGTACCGTTTTCCAGGGTTTTAAAGGAAGAGTAGTGTCCCTGAAAGCTGACACAGGCCTGCCTGCCCCTAAGGTAGGACTCTATCCAGGCCAGGAGGCGTCCTTTGATTCCCTTCCGAGCTAGTATTGCCAGAATTGCTGTGGGGCTGGCTAGCTCAAATGCCTTCTCAAGGTCGAGGTAAACGACGATACTAGGTTTTTTGTTGCTATCAGCAATCTGGCTTAGTAGAGTGGTTATGCACTCTGCTGTTCCCACTCCTTTGGTGAAGCCAAATATGTGATGATGAGAGGGTCCAAGTTTCCATAGGAGGCGGTTTAACACCATCCTCTCAGCAGTCTTGGCTAAGCAGCTGGTCAGCGATATGGGTCTCATACTGCCTGGGTCCTTGGGCTTTGGAATTGGTACGATTGTAGCTTTCTTCCAAGCTGCTGGGAGTGTCCTGGCCCTCCACGACTTGTTAATGACGTCTAGTATGGCCTCCCATCCACTCTGCCCAGCCCGTGCAATCATGGAGTACGTCACACCATCGATGCCCGGGGCAGTGTCACCTGTGTTCTTAATGGCACGTCGGAGTTCCAAGTCCGTGAGGTCTACATCAGTCACATCTTCCGACTCACATGCAGCTTGTATCGTTAGCTGGCGCTGTGGCAGAAGATCCGTCTGTATATTCCGGATGTCCTGTGGGAGCTGAGTGGAGGCTCCCCTGGAAGTGAAAAGCTCCACTAGTTTCTCTGCTTCCTGGGATGGGTTCGGGTGTGCTGGTGGCCTCGGCTTGCTCTTGCCAGTTGCTATGTTGAGCTTGCCCCATATCTCAGATAAGGTGGTGTGATGCCCGAATGTTGAGCACCACTCCAGCCATTTCTCAGTTTTTACTCTGAGAGAGATTCTGCGGGCATGCTGCACAATGGCTCTCAGAGTATTCCTGTTCTCTGCCGTAGGGTTACGCCTGTATAGCTTCCTAAAAGAGTTGATGCGGTGGTTCTGCTCCCGCACCTCGTCGTTGTAGAACCACCAGTCTCTTTTGTGAGTGCGTCCTGCGGACTTCTTTGGAATTGCGCACTCTGCTGCCTGGATGAGAACAGTGATTAGCTCCTGTTCAGCCGTATCACAGTCTTCAGATAGAGAGTATGTGGACCACCAGTTATGAAGATAATCCTGGAACACCTTCCAGTTGGCCCTCTTTACGTCCCATCTAGGAGGCAGCACAACTGTGGGAGGCCTGTTGATGTTGAAGGTGGTGATCACTGCAAAGTGGTCACTGACAAGGTGAGGATGAGTTTCCCATGTGGCTCCTGCTGCGAGTTGTCTTGACCCGAAGGTAAGGTCGAGGCAGCCACCCAACAGGTGTGTGGGGTCTCCATTGTTTAGGCTGATCGCATTGACCAGATGCACCCTGTTGACGCCTCAGTATATGGACACAGAGGATATATATAAAGGCTCAGAGTGAGGTGCAATACTAGTGAGGTACCATTTCGATGTTCACTAGTGGTGGTAGTAGTAGTAGTAGTAGTAGTGACACTATGGTAGAGCAATTAATTCGTACATGAGTAAAAGGATATAAAAACTATTACTTGGGTAACATAAAAATAGGTTGGACAAATATTGACTGGTTAGAGAAGGCCTGTTTCAGTGTTCACTCTCTGTAATGTGCTTTGTGTAGCATAACAGGAGAGACTATGTAATGGCAGTGCTTACTGTTTTCAGGAGGATTCTTGCTAAGACTTCAAAGATGGTGAAGCTGCCGTTGTTTTGTTTAATTGTATTCGAAACAGCGATCAGTGCTGATTCGAGGCACTTGCGTCTGCGGAAATTAGTTTCTTTGATCACTAATTGGGTGTGTCATCCACACCAACGTATGTCCTTGGGTAGCGAGTGCAACATCCAGTTCCACAGGATGCGCTACTCTTAAGGACTGTTTGGTTCCGTGGATTAAGGCGTCAAGAGTTTTCGCCCACCATGAGGCAGGCCAAAGCAGCATGGGTTCGAGTCCTTGGCTAGTCGCAGTGTTGTTATTGATCAATACCACTTGTTCGTGGGTAATATATATATATATATATATATATATATGTATATATATATATATATATATATATATATATATATATATATATATATATATAGATATATATATTATATATATAGGGAGGTACCACCTCTAGAACTGTCATAGGGACCCTCATCCTCAGAGAAAAGAATATATATATATATATATATATATATATATATATATATATATATATATAGAATATATATATATATATATATATATATATATATATATATATATATATATATATATATATATATATATATATATATACATATATATATATATATACACTACACTAAACCAACATGAGTACACAAAACCATCACGACAATACCATAAACACTATATTGTCTCAGATATGTAATATAGGTAAAGTGAGCAGCTCTCAGCTATTTTGCATGACTGATTATTTACAGTCACACATAACACCCAGAACTCACCACGTGGAGGTGGCTGCTCTTCGAGTTCCTTTTTTTTTTTTTTTTTTTTTTTTTTTTTTTTTTTTTTTTTTTTTTTTTTTTTTTTTTTTTTTTTTTTTTATTTAATCGTACACCTACGAGATGTTCATTTTATGGCACCTCCGGCCCTTTTCCATGCTCTTGCTCTAGCACGACTCTTCTCGGCTGCAGACCGCCTTGCTTCTGCTACCAGGCTAACTGGTTTGATATGGTTGGAGACAGCACTGTGGGTCTTCTTTGTCTTGGTCTGGCCAGGGACCTCTGTCCGGAACTTTGTCTTAGTCTGGCCAGGAACTTCTGTCCAGAATTTGGTCTTGGTTTGGCCAGGGACTTCTCTCTTGGAGGGCTTCAAACATTTGATGATGTTTTGGATTTGAGCAATGATCTCCAAGAGGGAAGGGCGTTTCAGTGGATCACTTTGCCTGGCCTGCTCTGCTAGCGTTTCAAGTTCCTGGGGGACTTCATCAAATTTTGTTCTAATATCCATATACATTTTGCCCATTGCATATACATCGGCAGGTGGTGTACAAGGTTGTCCATCGGCCACTTCAGGAGCTGCGTGTGGGAATCGTTCAGGATCAGGAGAAGCGAAAGTCTCAATTACTTCCCCATTTCGTCTTGCTCTTCCAAAATCAATTATAGATACTTTATAATTACCGATGGATCCTGAAACAATGATGTTATCAGGTTTGATATCGTTATGTATGTATCCTTTGTCATGAACTTCTTTCACAGCCAATGCCAACTTCAGGAAAACTTCCATTGCTTCCCTGGCCCCACAGTTGGCTAAAAAGTTTTCAAGAGTGTGTTTACATTCGAAGGTGGTTACGAAGGCTGGGACATCCTTACACACTGCTACCAGGCGAGGACACCCTCCAGCTCCAGACAGATATCGCAGTCTGGAAGCCTCTGACTTGTATTTCTGAAGTAGAAAATCTGACTTTCCCAGTTTGACTACATATTGAGTCCCACAGGCGTGTTTAGGCTCGATGAGGTAGGCATCACCTGTCATCCCTCCTCCCAGGTATTCCATTTTTCCTGCCAAGTAGCGAGCTTCAAAGCGGTCATACTTGAGGTATTCAAACTGACTCTCGGAATCCATGATGAATAAGAACAACAATTAGTCAAAGTCTAATCGTAGATTTTTAGATGAATGTAAGAGACAGCTTTCTGAACAGCCCCACTTATGCTATTAAGTTAATATAGTGAAGCTAGTTACTGCTCTGAAGTGAGTGAGTTTAGTTAAGATTTATGGTAATTGTAGTTATGAAGGTGAGCCGGGTTATAAGGTAACGATGAAGTGAGGAATTAAGCGTATTGGACAGGTTTGTGTCATGAGAATGACTTGTAAAGTGAAAATGTAGTATTGTGTGGTGAAGATTAGTAATATTATTGGTGGTGTAGTTTAGTGTGATGTGGTGGTTATGAGGTAGTTATTGTTTGTAATTTAGGAATTATAGTGTAGTGGTGAAGAGGTGTAGTGATAGTGATTTAATGTGAAAATGGTTGTACAGTGTAATGATGGTAGTGCAGTGTATTAATGGTAGTAAATGTATGGTGGTATAATGCGGTATTGGCAGTATTCTTCAGTGTAGTGATAGGGATGTATTGTGTGATAGGGTACATTTTTAGTGATAGGTAAATATTGTAGTGATAGTGATGTATTGTGGTTATGGAGGTGTATTGCAGTGATAGCGGTGTATTGCAGTGACAGGGGTGTATTGTAAGGATAGAGATGTATTGTAGTGATAAGGATATATTGTAATGATAGGGGTGTATTGTAGTGATGGGGTGAATTGTAGTGATAAGAATGTATTGTAATGATAGGCATGTACTGTAGTGACAGGGGAGCATTGTAGTGATAAGGATGTATTATAGCGATAAGGGTGTATTGTAGTGATTGGTATGTATTGTAGATATAGCGGTGTACTGTAGTGATATAGGTGTATTGTTGTGATAAGGGTGTATTGTAGTGATATGGGGTGTATTGTTGTGATAGGGGTGTATTATAGTCATAAGGGTGTATTGTAACGCCTGGTGGTGTAATGTTGGTATAATTTAGCATAATGTACTATTGTGATGGCATAGTGTAGTATAATGATGGACAAATACTGTAGTAATGGTAGTAAAGTGCATTGATGGTGGAGTATAGGGATAGTGTACTGCGGTGATACTTTAGTGATTGTGATGCATTTAGTGTGGTGATGTTAAGATGGTGGTATAATCGAACAGTTACTGTGGTATTACTGTAATGGTGATGTTGTGATGATACGTTGTATAGTGTAGTTATATTAGTGAAATGCAGTGTTCTCTGTATAGTGATGTATCATATAGTGATCTTAGTGCAGTATTGATGGTAGTGTAGTTTGTTGATGATGGTGCAGTGTAGTGATGTTGGTAATTACGTGCACTGCACGTAAGACAGGTATCCAAATGGAAGGAGAAAGAAATCAGTTCCTCTAGTTACTCACGGCCACGAATGTACTGGCGTCAGGAGTGGCAAGTCCAGTGTACTTGCTGGGCACCTAACCTTTGAAGGATGGTGGCCCAGTGGTCTCAGGCGTCGAGAATTTACCTAGCTTCATTCGAGGGTGGATAAATAGTTCGGGTTCGATCCTCGGCTGGGGGGGGGATATCACAGTGTAACCTGAGTGCTTTCATATGCTGACACACACACCCTATTCCTCTGACGATATGTGTGTAAGCACATGAAAGTACTCAGGTTTTATTTCCTAATTTTTCATATTTTGCAACCACGCATTTTATTATTTCTTCCATACTTTATATATATATATATATATATATATATATATATATATATATATATATATATATATATATATATATATATATATATATATATATATATATATATATATATATTATATATATATATATATATATATATATATATATATATATATATATATATATATATTACCATCGTCGTCTTCTGCCTTGACATGCACGATGACCTATGCAAATCGTGTCAAGATCAAGCCAAAGAGTGGCACTGTTGATGATTCAACAAAGCTTGCTCTTGCAACCGTCGTTCAGGGCGGATTAAGAGTGAAATTCAACGCCATTCTGTCACTCAAGGAAGCTTTCATTGTCGTGTGTCACGATGAAGTTGAAGCAGAGAAGATACTCACTCCTGTAGCCACTACTACTCTTACTGCTCAAGGATTTACAGTTATGTCCTCTCCTGCTATAAGAGCAAGAAGATCAATTTTCCTGAAGAAACTTGACATGATCCTCACTTCTCTACCTATTGCTGAACTCAAGTCATCTACTGAAACTCAAAATACATGGGCTACTGTGGACAGCATTACCAAAATCCCCAATGCGTCATCCATGCTCAAGGTCACCTTCACCGATGTAAACATGGCTGCCACTGCTCTGAACGAAGGACTTGCTGTATACTACTACTTCATCAGCCCTACCTACATTGAAGCTGAAGGGTTTCAATATATTCAACATTGTTGGAACTGTTATTCTTATCTGCATAACACCAAAGCATGCCCAGTAAAATATAAGAAGTTCTGTACTACATGTGGTAGTGATGGTCACACTTTCAGTTCCTGTACCGGCGCTGCTCCATCTCCACCAACTTGTTTAAAATGCAAAAGTAACGACCACCACACTCTTGCAGCAAAATGTCCTACTAGAAAGGACATTATGAAGAAGACTCAAGATACAGCACAAAAGAAGTCATCATCAAAGTCACCTACCTATGCCGCAATTGCAAAGTTGCAGACAGACACAACAAAACTCCTTCAAGCTTCCACTCAACCCGCCTCCACCACCACCGTCACTCCTCCAGCATGTGACATAACAAAGATCCACTACTCTCTGCTGTCTGCCCATATGCAGAACATGGCAGTACCTGGCTCCTTCAACACCACCATCGACGAGCTGTTCGCCTTGAACAACATGCCATCGTTCGTATTCCCAGCCTCTCCACCATCAGCCGATATTCTTAAATTTACGAAAGACTTAGTCGCCACCTCTGCTTCTTCAGTAACTCCTCCGTCTCTATCAACTAGTGACGTCACTCCAACAACAACCAATGAGAAGCCTCTACCGCCACCACTCCTCATTGAAACCCACCAATCAGAAGCCTTGCCACAAGCAACATCTTCCTATTCGTCTACTGAAGTTGACAACGAATCTTCACTTCCACCTTCAACACCACTTAACAAGAAATAAAAACCAGCACCAACAACACCATCTTACGACTCTCGACATGATGAAGATGCTGAAAAATGCTCTGCATGGTATGGAATAAACTTCTACATTACAGAAAATTATCCTCAAGATATGCTGCTTTCTGAACTCCATTCTCACCTTATCCAAAAGAAAGTCAAGTTTACCATCGATTCTTCTTCCACAGCTACTTGTACAATTGAACTTTCTACTGTTCTAAAGCACACTGAACAACGATCTCAAGATTCCCGCTATCAACACTTGCTAACACTTGTGTCCTTTTACTTTACGTCTAAATATCATCCCTATACAACGATTTAAACGTCTTGAAAATGGAACTGAATTCATCAAGCCAATACGCATCGCAAAACAACGCCACAACTCCAAGTAACCACCGAACCTCTATGAACTGACCAATCAACGATGAGCTCTTCCTGTCGCCTGCAGCCACCTTTCACCATCAAGTCGCAGTTATCTTCCATCCAGCAAGCTGCAGTCAGCACCTGCAGAGTTCCTGTTGCCTTCTACATCGTCTTCGTCAGTGTTTCTCCAGGTTTAGCAGTTGGGTCTAATCCTGACTCTTCTCTCTTCGACTCAAGACATTCCTCTCACCGTCTATTCTTCGCCCTGTCCCCAAATGCCCCTCGCTCCTCGTGGGTCCTTACCTGTGAGTCCGTGTTGTTGTTGTTGTTGTTGTTGTTGTTGTTGTTGCAGCGTGAGTCTTGTGTACAGGAAAGTAGCAGTGTGAGTCTTGTGTACGGGAAAGTAGCAGTGTGAGTCTTGTGTACGGTAAGTAGCAGCGTGAGTCTTGTGTACGGGAAAGTAGCAGTGTGAGTCTTGTGTACGGGAAAGTAGCAGCGTGAGTCTTGTGTACGGGAAAGTAGCAGCATGAGTCTTGTGTACGGGAAAGTAGCAGCGTGAGTCTTGTGTACGGGAAAGTAGCAGCATGAGTCTTGTGTACGGGAAAGTAGCAGCGTGAGTCTTGTGTACGGGAAAGTAGCAGCATGAGTCTTGTGTACGGGAAAGTAGCAGCGTGAGTCTTGTGTACGGGAAAGTAGCAGCATGAGTCTTGTGTACGGGAAAGTAGCAGCATGAGTCTTGTGTACGGGAAAGTAGCAGCGTGAGTCTTGTGTACGGGAAAGTAGCAGCGTAAGTCTTGTGTACGGGAAAGTAGCAGCATGAGTCTTGTGTACGGGAAAGTAGCAGCATGAGTCTTGTGTACGGGAAAGTAGCAGCATGAGTCTTGTGTACGGGAAAGTAGCAGCGTGAGTCTTGTGTACGGGAAAGTAGCAGCATGAGTCTTGTGTACGGGAAAGTAACAGCGTGAGTCTTATGTACGGGAAAGTAGCAGCGTGAGTTTTGTGTACGGGAAAGTAACAGCGTGAGTCTTGTGTACGGGAAAGTAGCAGCGGGAATCTTGTGTACGGGAAAGTAGCAGCGGGAATCTTGTGTACGGGAAAGTAGCAGCGTGAGTCTTGTGTACGGGAAAGTAGCAGCGTGAGTCTTGTGTACGGGAAAGTAGCAGCGTGAGTCTTGTGTACGGGAAAGTAGCAGCGGGAATCTTGTGTACGGGAAAGTAGCAGCGTGATTCTTGTGTACGGGAAAGTAGCAGCGTAAGTCTTGTGCACGAGAAAGTAGCAGCGTGTGTACGGGAAAGTCAGTTGTGTGTACGGGAAAGTAGCAGCGTGAGTCTTGTGTACGGGAAAGTAGCAGCGTGAGTCGGGAAAGTAGCAGTGTGAGTCTTGTGTACGGGAAAGTAGCAGTGTGAATCTTGTGTACGGGAAAGTAGCAGCGGGAATCTTGTGTACGGGAAAGTAGCAGCGTGAGTCTTGTGTACGGGAAAGTAGCAGCGTGAGTCTTGTGTACGGGAAAGTAGCAGCGTGAGTCTTGTGTACGGGAAAGTAGCAGCGTGAGTCTTGTGTACGGGAAAGTAGCAGTGTGAGTCTTGTGTACGGGAAAGTAGCAGTGTGAGTCTTGTGTACGGGAAAGTAGCAGCGTGAGTCTTGTGTACGGGAAAGTAGCAGCGTGAGTCTTGTGTACGGGAAAGTAGCAGTGTGAGTCTTGTGTACGGGAAAGTAGCAGCGTGAGTCTTGTGTACGGGAAAGTAGCAGAGTGAGTCTCGTGTAGGGGAAAGTAGCAGCGGGAATCTTGTGTACGGGAAAGTAGCAGCGTGAATCTTGTGTACGGGAAAGTAGCAGCGTGAGTCTTGTGTACGGGAAAGTAGCAGCGGGAGTCTTGTGTACGGGAAAGTAGCAGCATGAGTCTTGTGTACAGGAAAGTAGCAGCGTGAGTCTTGTGCACAAGAAAGTAGCAGCATGAATCTTGTGTACGGGAAAGTAGCAGTGGGAGTCTTGTGTACGGGAAAGTAGCAGCGTGAGTCTTGTGTACAGGAAAGTAGCAGCGTGAGTCTTGTGTACGGGAAAGTAGCAGCGGGAATCTTGTGTACGGGAAAGTAGCAGCGGGAATCTTGTGTACGGGAAAGTAGCAGCGGGAATCTTGTGTACGGGAAAGTAGCAGTGTGAGTCTTGTGTACGGGAAAGTAGCAGTGTGAGTCTTGTGTACGGGAAAGTAGCAGTGTGAGTCTTGTGTACGGGAAAGTAGCAGCGTGAGTCTTGTGTACGGGAAAGTAGCAGCGGGAATCTTGTGTACGGGAAAGTAGCAGCGTGAGTCTTGTGTACGGGAAAGTAGCAGCATGAGTCTTGTGTACGGGAAAGTAGCAGCGGGAATCTTGTGTACGGGAAAGTAGCAGCGGGAATCTTGTGTACGGGAAAGTAGCAGTGTGAGTCTTGTGTACAGGAAAGTAGCAGCGGGAGTCTTGTGTACGGGAAAGTAGCAGCGTGAGTCTTGTGTACGGGAAAGTAGCAGTGTGAGTCTTGTGTACGGGAAAGTAGCAGTGTGAGTCTTGTGTACGGGAAAGTAGCAGCGGGAATCTTGTGTACGGGAAAGTAGCAGCGGGAATCTTGTGTACGGGAAAGTAGCAGCGTGAGTCTTGTGTACGGGAAAGTAGCAGAGTGAGTCTTGTGTACGGGAAAGTAGCAGAGTGAGTCTTGTGTACGGGAAAGTAGCAGCGTGAGTCTTGTGTACGGGAAAGTAGCAGCGTGAATCTTGTGTACGGGAAAGTAGCAGCGTGAGTCTTGTGTACGGGAAAGTAGCAGCGTGAATCTTGTGTACGGGAAAGTAGCAGCGTGAGTCTTGTGTACGGGAAAGTAGCAGAGTGAGTCTTGTGCACAGGAAAGTAGCAGCGGGAATCTTGTGTACGGGAAAGTAGCAGCGGGAATCTTGTGTACGGGAAAGTAGCAGCGGGAATCTTGTGTACGGGAAAGTAGCAGCGTGAGTCTTGTGTACGGGAAAGTAGCAGCGTGAGTCTTGTGTACGGGAAAGTAGCAGCATGAGTCTTGTGTACGGGAAAGTAGCAGCGTGAGTCTTGTGTACGGGAAAGTAGCAGCGTGAGTCTTGTGTACGGGAAAGTAGCAGCGTGAGTCTTGTGTACGGGAAAGTAGCAGCGTGAGTCTTGTGTACGGGAAAGTAGCAGCGTGAGTCTTGTGTACGGGAAAGTAGCAGCGTGAGTCTTGTGTACGGGAAAGTAGCAGCATGAGTCTTGTGTACGGGAAAGTAGCAGCGGGAGTCTTGTGTACGGGAAAGTAGCAGCGTGAGTCTTGTGTACGGGAAAGTAGCAGCGTGAGTCTTGTGTACGGGAAAGTAGCAGCGTGAGTCTTGTGTACGGGAAAGTAGCAGCGTGAGTCTTGTGTACGGGAAATTACAATTGGTGAAAGTTTAAAGCCCATCAGATGAGTCATTCTCCAGTTACGGCGTGGATTACAACGATTCCAAGTTATTTTCATTATTTAACAACATCAAATTAGTGCCAGGAGACTCTCCTGGCACTAAGATGCACCAGACATTAAATATTGGAGTCGTTCAGAAGAGGTATTCTGAAAATTATTAAATGTTATTTAAGAGAATAAAAAATCTGGCTATTTTACACATAAAATGGTCAGATCTGGACCGACACATTTCAGTTTCACTCTTTCCTGTCGTCGAAGTTTTTGGTAGACTTTCTGAGCTCTTGATCCTCCGCCACTGAGAGTTTTGGAAGCTATTTAAGCCATTCCAAGACACTGGCAATTAATTCAGCAACTTTGGTCGTAGGACACATAAACATTCCAATTATTCCTACGATTTAGCCTCCGTTACCGGGAACATGAGTTGAAAATTTGAAGCCGATTGGATGATTCGTCCTCGAATTCTGAGCGAAATTAAATCGAAAAACTGATGCAAGAAAACAATTCCGGCAATAAAGTTACAGGCGAAACAGGAGGAGGCGGGGTCGTAGTGGAACCATCCACTAGTCTTATAAGGTCTTCGTCCAAAGGTTGGACAAGTTTTGAAGAATTCTTTGTATCAAGATCCCAATTAGACCTACTTAGGCTAGTGGATGGTTCCACTATGACCCAGCCTCCTCCTGCTTCGCCTCACCTGACTACAGTATATAAGCCACGTCTACGGCCCTGTGCTGTACATTCTACAAGATTGATGGACTAAACACATCGACTCCAGGCTGAGGGGCTGATTACTTCAAACTGATGAAGCCATTGTGTGGCGAAACGTTTCCTCAATAAAGATTCCCATATGTTTCGTAAGTGTCTCAACAGAGTTGTGGATGAGTGGATCAAACTCCCGAGTACCGTATAGAAGCTAAGACGTGTAGTTTTAAAAATCGGTTGGATAAATATATGAGTGAGTGTGGGTGGGTGTGAGTTTGACCTGACTAGCTTGTGCTACTAGTTCAGATTACCTGACTTAAGGTCTTTGATGTTTCCCTTTGATACAGGTCTTTGATGTTACCCTTTGATACAGGTCTTTGATGTTTCCCTTTGATACAGGTCTTTGATGTTTCCCTTTGATACAGGTCTTTGATGTTTCCCTTTGATACAGGTCTTTGATGTTACCCTTTGATACAGGTCTTTGATGTTTCCCTTTGATACAGGTCTTTGATGTTTCCCTTTGATACAGGTCTTTGATGTTTCCCTTTGATACAGGTCTTTGATATTGGTTTTTAATGTTACCCTTTGGTAATGCCATTTAATGTTACCCTTTGATGTTACCCTTTGGTAATGCCATTTAAGGTTACCCTTTGATGCTACCCTTTGGTAATGCCATTTAAGGTTACTCTTTGATGTTACCATTTGATGTTACCCTTTGATGTTACCCTTTGATGTTACCCTTTGATGTTACCCTTTGATGTTACCCTTTGATGTTACCCTTTGATGAGGACCATGACAGTACACGCCGGGTGATGCGGTACTGTGTACAGTGTACTCTGATGTAAACCAACACTGTACACCGTTTGATGAAGAACACCGATACAGTGTTGTTTGATTAAAACATTGTGTACAACTCTTAGTGAAGACTCACACTGTGTACACCTCTTAGTGAAGACTCGCACTGTGTACACCTCTTAGTGAAGACTCGCACTGTGTACACCTCTTAGTGAAGACTCGCACTGTGTACACCTCTTAGTGAAGACTCGCACTGTGTACACCTGTACAGCCTCCCTGACAGTAACCACGGTGGTGTTATTCCCACTCCAACCTCCCTGAAAGTAGCCACGGTGGTGTTATTCCCACTCCAACCTCCCTGACAGTAGCCACGATGTGTTATTCCCACTCCAGCCTCCCTGACAGTAGCCACGGTGGTGTTATTTCTACTCCCGCCTCCCTGACAGTAGCCACGGTGGTGTTATTCCGACTCCAACCTCCCTGACAGTAGCCACGGTGGTGTTATTTCTACTCCAGCCTCCCTGACAGTAGCCATGGTGGTGTTATTCCCACTCCAGCATCCCTGACAGTAGCCACGGTGGTGTTATTCCCACTTTACCCTCCCTGACAGTAGCCACGGAGGTGTTATTCCCACTCCAGCCTCCCTGACAGTAGCCACGGTGGTGTTATTCCCTTTCCAGCCTCCCTGACAGTAGCCACGGTGGTGATATTCCCACTCCAGCCTCCCTGACAGTAGCCACGGAGGTGTTATTCCCACTCCTGCCTCCCTGACAGTAGCCACGGTGGTGTTATTCCCACTCCAGCCTCCCTGACAGTAGCCATGGTGGTGTTATTCCCACTCCAGCCTTCCTGACAGTAGCCACGGTGGTGATATTCCCACTCCAGCCTCCCTGACAGTAGCCACGGAGGTGTTATTCCCACTCTAGCCTCCCTGACAGTAGCCACGGTTGTGTTATTCCCACTCCAGTCTCCCTGACATTAGCCAAGGTGGTGTTATTCTCACTCCAGCCTTCCTGACAGTAGCCACGGTGGTGATATTCCCACTCTAGCCTCCCTGACAGTAGCCACGGTGGTGTTATTCCCACTCCAGTCTCCCTGACATTAGCCAAGGTGGTGTTATTCCCACTCCAGCCTTCCTGACAGTAGCCACGGTGGTGATATTCCCACTCTAGCCTCCCTGACAGTAGCCACGGTGGTGTTATTACCACTCCAGTCTCCCTGACAGTAGCCACGGTGGTGTTATTCCTACTCGGGAATAACACGTCAGTGGCATCTCGCTGGTGCCACCCACGTTATCATGCTCTGGAAAAAATCCCCAAAAAGAAAATACTTTCTTCATCATTCAATACTTTCAATTCACTCACATATAATCACTGTCTTTGCAGAGGAGCTTAGATACGACAGTTTAGATGCATATATAAAGATACGTAAGATATCCCTCTAATCTGCCAATATCCCAATATCCCAATATCGGAATGAGTAAAACTGGTCAGTTAACAAGAACTCATTTAAAATTAAGTCCTTACTGAAATTTTCTCTATACGTTTAAAGACACATTTTTTAATTAATATCAATGTAAAAATTAATAACTTTTTTAAAAAAGAACCTTAGAAAACTTACCTAAGCTTTAATTTAATTTAATTTAGCCTAATCCATTTTTCCGTTAGGTTCAGAATGATTTTTGCGAAATTATTGTTAGGTAAGACACATATGCAACAGTTTGGATCTTTATTATGAAACGTTTCGCCTACACAGTAGGCTTCTTCAGTTGACGCGAAATTATTACATACACATATTTTCACTTGCCTTATTCGGCAAGTGAAATTTGTGTATGTTACTACGAGATTATTGTACAGTACTTTTCTTTTATGTTACTTAAAAGTTATTCAACTGTTGTTGCTCCTCCGGTTCTGAGTAATACTTTGTTCTTCTTTCACGTTGACGTGCTTGCTGTGTTGACGTGCTTGCTGTGTTGACGTGCTTGCTGTGTTGACGTGCTTGCTGTGTTGACGTGCTTGCTGTGTTGACGTGCTTGCTGTGTTGACGTGCTTGCTGTGTTGACGTGCTTGCTGTGTTGACGTGCTTGCTGTGTTGACGTGCTTGCTGTGTTGACGTGCTTGCTGTGTTGACGTGCTTGCTGTGTTGACGTGCTTGCTGTGTTGACGTGCTTGCTGTGTTGACGTGCTTGCTGTGTTGACGTGCTTGCTGTGTTGACGTGCTTGCTGTGTTGACGTGCTTGCTGTGTTGACGTGCTTGCTGTGTTGACGTGCTTGCTGTGTTGACGTGCTTGCTGTGTTGACGTGCTTGCTGTGTTGACGTGCTTGCTGTGTTGACGTGCTTGCTGTGTTGACGTGCTTGCTGTGTTGACGTGCTTGCTGTGTTGACGTGCTTGCTGTGTTGACGTGCTTGCTGTGTTGACGTGCTTGCTGTGTTGACGTGCTTGCTGTGTTGACATGCTTGCTGTGTTGACGTGCTTGCTGTGTTGACGTGCTTGCTGTGTTGACGTGCTTGCTGTGTTGACGTGCTTGCTGTGTTGACGTGCTTGCTGTGTTGACATGCTTGCTGTGTTGACGTGCTTGCTGTGTTGACGTGCTTGCTGTGTTGACGTGCTTGCTGTGTTGACATGCTTGCTGTGTTGACATGCTTGCTGTGTTGACGTGCTTGCTGTGTTGACATGCTTGCTGTGTTGACATGCTTGCTGTGTTGACATGCTTGCTGTGTTGACGTGCTTGCTGTGTTGACATGCTTGCTGTGTTGACATGCTTGCTGTGTTGACGTGCTTGCTGTGTTGACGTGCTTGCTGTGTTGACGTGCTTGCTGTGTTGACGTGCTTGCTGTGTTGACATGCTTTCTGTGTTGACATGCTTGCTGTGTTGACATGCTTGCTGTGTTGACGTGCTTGCTGTGTTGACGTGCTTGCTGTGTTGACGTGCTTGCTGTGTTGACGTGCTTGCTGTGTTGACGTGCTTGCTGTGTTGACGTGCTTGCTGTGTTGACGTGCTTGCTGTGTTGACGTGCTTGCTGTGTTGACGTGCTTGCTGTGTTGACGTGCTTGCTGTGTTGACGTGCTTGCTGTGTTGACGTGCTTGCTGTGTTGACATGCTTGCTGTGTTGACGCGCTTGCTGTGTTGACATGCTTGCTGTGTTGACGTGCTTGCTGTGTTGACATTGCTGCTTTGCTGTGTTGACGTGCTTGCTGTGTTGACGTGCTTGCTGTGTTGACGTGCTGTGTTGACGTGTGTTGTTGACGTGCTTGCTGTGTTGACGTGCTTGCTGTGTTGACGTGCTTGCTGTGTTGACGTGCTTGCTGTGTTGACGTGCTTGCTGTGTTGACGTGCTTGCGTGCTTGCTGTGCTGTGTTGACGTGCTTGCGTGCTTGCTGTGTTGACGTGCTTGCTGTGTTGACGTGCTTGCTGTGTTGACGTGCTTGCTGTGTTGACGTGCTTGCTGTGTTGACGTGCTTGTTGAGTTGACGTGCTTGCTGTGTTGACGTGCTTGCTGTGTTGACGTGCTTGCTGTGTTCACGTGCTGCTTGCTGACTGTGTTGACGTGCTTGCTGTGCTGACGTGCTTGCTGTGTTGACGTGCTTGCTGTGTTGACGCTGTGTTGACTGCTTGCTGTGTTGACGTGCTTGCTGTGTTGACTGTTGCTGTGTTGACATGCTTGCTGTGTTGACATGCTTGTTGACGTGCTGTGTTGACATGCTTTCTGTGTGACATGCTTGCTGTGTTGACGTGCTTTGCTGTGTTGACGTGCTTGCTGTGTTGACGTGCTTGCTGTGTTGACGTGCTTGCTGTGTTGCCGTGCTTGCTGTGTTGCCGTGCTTGCTGTGTTGACGTGCTTGCTGTGTTGCCGTGCTTGCTGTCTTGACGTGCTTGCTGTCTTGACGTGCTTGCTGTGTTGATATGCTTGCTGTGTAGCCGTGCTTGCTGTGTTGCCTTGCTTGCTGTGTTGACGTGCTTGCTGTGTTGACGTGCTTGCTGTGTTGATATGCTTGCTGTGTTGATATGCTTGCTGTGTTGACGTGCTTGCTGTGTTGATATGCTTGCTGTGTTGACGTGCTTGCTGTGTTGACGTGCTTTGACGTGTGCTGTGACGTGCTTGCTGTGTTGACGTGCTTGCTGTGTTGACGTGCTTGCTGTGTTGACGTGCTTGCTGTGTTGACGTGCTTGCTGTGTTGACGTGTGTGTTGACGTGCTTGCTGATGTGCTTGCTGTGTTGACGTGCTTGCTGTGTTGACGTGCTTGCTGTGTTGACGTGCTTGCTGTGTTGACGTGCTTGCTGTGTTGACATGCTTGCTGTGTTGACGTGCTTGCTGTGTTGACGTGCTTGCTGTGTTGACGTGCTTGCTGTGTTGACGTGCTTGCTGTGTTGACGTGCTTGCTGTGTTGACGTGCTTGCTGTGTTGACGTGCTTGTGTTGACTGCTTGTTTGACGTGCTTGCTGTGTTGACGTGCTTGCTGTGTTGACGTGCTTGCTGTGTTGACGTGCTTGCTGTGTTGACGTGCTTGCTGTGTTGACGTGCTTGCTGTGTTGAGGTGCTGGCTGTGTGTGACGTGCTTGCTGTGTTGACGTGCTTGCTGTGTTGACGTGCTTGCTGTGTTGAAGTGCTTGCTGTGTTGACGTGCTGCTTTGACGTGTTGTTGTTGACGTGCTTGCTGTGTTGACGTGCTTGCTGTGTTGACGTGCTTGCTGTGTTGACGTGCTTGCTGTGTTGACGTGCTTGCTGTGTTGACGTGCTTGCTGTGTTGACGTGCTTGCTGTGTTGACGTGCTTGCTGTGTTGACGTGCTTGCTGTGTTGACGTGCTTGCTGTGTTGACGTGCTTGCTGTGTTGACGTGCTTGCTGTGTTGACGTGCTTGCTGTGTTGACGTGCTTGCTGTGTTGACGTGCTTGCTGTGTTGACGTGCTTGCTGTGTTGACGCTTGCTGTGTTGACGTGCTTGCTGTGTTGACGTGCTTGCTGTGTTGACGTGCTTGCTGTGTTGACGTGCTTGCTGTGTTGACGTGCTTGCTGTGTTGACGTGCTTGCTGTGTTGACGTGCTTGCTGTGTTGACGTGCTTGCTGTGTTGACGTGCTTGCTGTGTTGACGTGCTTGCTGTGTTGACGTGCTTGCTGTGTTGACGTGCTTGCTGTGTTGACGTGCTTGCTGTGTTGACGTGCTTGCTGTGTTGACGTGCTTGCTGTGTTGACGTGCTTGCTGTGTTGACGTGCTTGCTGTGTTGACGTGCTTGCTGTGTTGTCGTGCTTGCTGTGTTGACGTGCTTGCTGTGTTGACGTGCTTGCTGTGTTGACGTGCTTGCTGTGTTGACATGCTTTCTGTGTTGACGTGTTTGCTGTGTTGACGTGCTTGCTGTGTTGACGTGCTTGCTGTGTTGACGTGCTTGCTGTGTTGACGTGCTTGCTGTGTTGACGTGCTTGCTGTGTTGACGTGCTTGCTGTGTTGACGTGATTGCTGAGTTGACGCTGCTGTGCTGCTTGCTGTGACGTGCTTGCTTGTGCTTGCTGTGACTTGCTGTGTTGACGTGCTTGCTGTGTTGACGTGCTTGCTGTGTTGACGTGCTTGCTGTGTTGACGTGCTTGCTGTGTTGACGTGCTTGCTGTGTTGACGTGCTTGCTGTGTTGACGTGCTTGCTGTGTTGACGTGCTTGCTGTGTTGACGTGCTTGCTGTGTTGACGTGCTTGCTGTGTTGACGTGCTTGCTGTGTTGACGTGCTTGCTGTGTTGACGTGCTTGCTGTGTTGACGTGCTTGCTGTGTTGACGTGCTTGCTGTGTTGACGTGCTTGCTGTGTTGACGTGCTTGCTGTGTTGACGTGCTTGCTGTGTTGACGTGCTTGCTGTGTTGACGTGCTTGCTGTGTTGACGTGCTTGCTGTGTTGCTTGCTGTGTTGACGTGCTTGCTGTGTTGACGTGCTTGCTGTGTTGACGTGCTTGACGTGCTTGCTGTGTTGACGTGCTTGCTGTGTTGACGTGCTTGCTGTGTTGACGTGCTTGCTGTGTGCTGACGTGCTTGCTGTGTTGACGTGCTTGCTGTGTTGACGTGCTTGTGTGTTGACGTGCTTGCTGTGTTGACGTGCTTGCTGTGTTGACGTGCTTGCTGTGTTGACGTGCTTGCTGTGTTGACTTGCTGCTTGCTGTTGTGTGACGTGCTTGCTGTGTTGACGTGCTTGCTGTGTTGACGTGCTTGCTGTGTTGACGTGCTTGCTGTGTTGACGTGCTTGCTGTGTTGACGTGCTTGCTGTGTTGACGTGCTTGCTGTGTTGACGTGCTTGCTGTGTTGACGTGCTTGCTGTGTTGACGTGCTTGCTGTGTTGACGTGCTTGCTGTGTTGACGTGCTTGCTGTGTTGACGTGCTTGCTGTGTTGACGTGCTTGCTGTGTTGACGTGCTTGCTGTGTTGACGCTTGCTTGTTGACATGCTTGCTGTGTGTGACGTGCTTGCTGTGTTGACGTGCTTGCTGTGTTGACGTGCTTGCTGTGTTTGACGTGCTTGCTGTGTTGACGAGCTTGCTGTGTTGACATGCTTGCTGTGTTGACGTGCTTGCTGAGTTGACGTGCTTGCTGTGTTGACGTGCTTGCTGTGTTGACGTGCTTGCTGTGTTGACGTGTGTTTGCTGTGTTTGACGTGCTTGCTGTGTTGACGTGCTTGCTGTGTTGACGTGCTTGCTGTGTTGACGTGCTGTGCTGAAGTGCTTGCTGTGTTCACGTGCTTGCTGTGTTGACGCTGCTTGCTGTGTTGACGTGCTTGTGTGTTGACGTGCTTGCAGTGTTGACGTGCTTGCTGTGTTGACGTGCTTGCTGTGTTGACGTGCTTGCTGTGTTGACGTGCTTGCTGTGTTGACGTGCTTGCTGTGTTGACGTGCTTGCTGTGTTGACGTGCTTGCTGTGTTGACGTGCTTGCTGTGTTGACGTGCTTGCTGTGTTGACGTGCTTGCTGTGTTGACGTGCTTGCTGTGTTGACGTGCTTGTTGACGTGTTGTTGTGTTGACGTGCTTGCTGTGTTGACGTGCTTGCTGTGTTGACGTGCTTGCTGTGTTGACGTGCTTGCTGTGTTGACGTGCTTGCTGTGTTGACGTGCTTGCTGTGTTGACGTGCTTGCTGTGTTGACGTGCTTGCTGTGTTGACGTGCTTGCTGTGTTGACGTGCTTGCTGTGTTGACGTGCTTGCTGTGTTGACGTGCTTGCTGTGTTGACGTGCTTGCTGTGTTGACGTGCTTGCTGTGTTGACGTGCTGTGCTGCTGTGCTGTGTTGACGTGCTTGCTGTGTTGACGTGCTTGCTGTGTTGACGTACTTGCTGTGTTGACGTGCTTGCTGTGTTGACTTTGCTGTGTTGACGTGCTTGCTGTGTTGACGTGCTTGCTTGCTGTGTTGACGTGCTTGCTGTGTTGACGTGCTTGCTGTGTTGACGTGCTTGCTGTTGACTGCTTGACGTGCTTTGCTGTGTTGACGTGCTTGCTGTGTTGACGTGCTTGCTGTGTTGACGTGCTTGCTGTGTTGACGTGCTTGCTGTGTTGACGTGCTTGCTGTGTTGACGTGCTTGCTGTGTTGACGTGCTTGCTGTGTTGACGTGCTTGCTGTGTTGACGTGCTTGCTGTGTTGACGTGCTTGCTGTGTTGACGTGCTTGCTGTGTTGACGTGCTTGCTGTGTTGACGTGCTTGCTGTGTTGACGTGCTTGCTGTGTTGACGCTTGCTGTGTTGACGTGCTTGTGTTGACTGTGTTGACGTGCTTGCTGTGTTGACGTGCTTGCTGTGTTGACGTGCTTGCTGTGTTGACCTGCTTGCTGTGTTGACGTGCTTGCTGTGTTGACGTGTTGACGTGCTTGCTGTGTTGACGTGCTTGCTGTGTTGACGTGCTTGCTGTGTTGACGTGCTTGCTGTGTTGACTTGCTTGCTGTGTTGACGTGCTTGCTGTGTTGACGTGCTTGCTGTGTTGACTTGCTTGCTGTGTTGACGTGCTTGCTGTGTTGACGTGCTGTGCTGTTGACGTGCTTGCTGTGTTGACGTGCTTGCTGTGTTGACGTGCTTGCTGTGTTGACGTGCTTGCTGTGTTGACGTGCTTCCTGTGTTGACGTGCTTGTTGACTGTGTGTGTTGCTTGTTGACTGCTTGCTGTGTTGACGTGCTTGCTGTGTTGACGTGCTTGCTGTGTTGACGTGCTTGCTGTGTTGACGTGCTTGCTGTGTTGACGTGCTTGCTGTGTTGACGTGCTTGCTGTGTTGACGTGCTTGCTGTGTTGACGTGCTTGCTGTGTTGACGTGCTTGCTGTGTTGACGTGCTTGCTGTGTGTGTGCTTGCTGCTTGTTGACGTGCTTGCTGTGTTGACGTGCTTGCTGTGTTGACGTGCTTGCTGTGTTGACGTGCTTGCTGTGTTGACGTGCTTGCTGTGTTGACGTGCTTGCTGTGTTGCCGTGCTTGCTGTGTTGACGTGCTTGCTGTGTTGACGTGCTTGCTGTGTTGACGTGCTTGCTGTGTTGACGTGCTTGCTGTGTTGACGTGCTTGCTGTGTTGACGTGCTTGCTGTGTTGACGTGCTTGCTGTGTTGACGTGCTTGCTGTGTTGACGTGCTTGCTGTGTTGACGTGCTTGCTGTGTTGACGTGCTTGCTGTGTTGACGTGCTTGCTGTGTTGACGTGCTTGCTGTGTTGACGTGCTTGCTGTGTTGACATGCTTGCCCGTGTTGACATGCTTGCTGTGTTGACGTGCTTGCTGTATTGACGTGCTTGCTGTGTTGACGTGCTTGCTTTGTTGACGTTCTTGCTGTGTTGACGTGCTTGCTGTGTTGCCGTGCTTGCTGTGTTGACGTGCTTGCTGTGTTGCCACGTGCTTGCTGTGTTGACATGCTTGCTGTGTTGACGTGCTTGCTGTGTTGACGTGCTTGCTGTGTTGACGTGCTTGCTGTGTTGACGTGCTTGCTGTGTTGACGTGCTTGCTGTGTTGACGTGCTTGCTGTGTTGACGTGCTTGCTGTGTTGACGTGCTTGCTGTGTTGACGTGCTTGCTGTGTTGACATGCTTGCTGTGTTGACATGCTTGCTGTGTTGACATGCTTGCTGTGTTGACATGCTTGCTGTGTTGACATGCTTGCTGTGTTGACGTGCTTGCTGTGTTGACGTGCTTGCTGTGTTGACATGCTTGCTGTGTTGACATGCTTGCTGTGTTGACATGCTTGCTGTGTTGACATGCTTGCTGTGTTGACATGCTTGCTGTGTTGACATGCTTGCTGTGTTGACATGCTTGCTGTGTTGACATGCTTGCTGTGTTGACATGCTTGCTGTGTTGACATGCTTGCTGTGTTGACATGCTTGCTGTGTTGACATGCTTGCTGTGTTGACATGCTTGCTGTGTTGACATGCTTGCTGTGTTGACATGCTTGCTGTGTTGACATGCTTGCTGTGTTGACATGCTTGCTGTGTTGACATGCTTGCTGTGTTGACATGCTTGCTGTGTTGACATGCTTGCTGTGTTGACATGCTTGCTGTGTTGACATGCTTGCTGTGTTGACATGCTTGCTGTGTTGACATGCTTGCTGTGTTGACATGCTTGCTGTGTTGACATGCTTGCTGTGTTGACATGCTTGCTGTGTTGACATGCTTGCTGTGTTGACATGCTTGCTGTGTTGACATGCTTGCTGTGTTGACATGAAGTAAAGGTTCAAAAGGATGATTTTGAAAAATCTAGTGAAACATTTTTATAGCCGAGAGTGTGATGGACTCTACACGAGAGTGTGATGGACTCTACACGAGAGTGTGATGGACTCTACACGAGAGTGTGATGGACTCTACACGAGAGTGTGATGGACTCTACACGAGAGTGTGATGGACTCTACACGAGAGTGTGATGGACTCTACACGAGAGTGTGATGGACTCTACACGAGAGTGTGATGGACTCTACACGAGAGTGTGATGGACTCTACACGAGAGTGTGATGGACTCTACACGAGAGTGTGATGGACTCTACACGAGAGTGTGATGGACTCTACACGAGAGTGTGATGGACTCTACACGAGAGTGTGATGGACTCTACACGAGAGTGTGATGGACTCTACACGAGAGTGTGATGGACTCTACACGAGAGTGTGATGGACTCTACACGAGAGTGTGATGGACTCTACACGAGAGTGTGATGGACTCTACACGAGAGTGTGATGGACTCTACACGAGAGTGTGATGGACTCTACACGAGAGTGTGATGGACTCTACACGAGAGTGTGATGGACTCTACACGAGAGTGTGATGGACTCTACACGAGAGTGTGATGGACTCTACACGAGAGTGTGATGGACTCTACACGAGAGTGTGATGGACTCTACACGAGAGTGTGATGGACTCTACACGAGAGTGTGATGGACTCTACACGAGAGTGTGATGGACTCTACACGAGAGTGTGATGGACTCTACACGAGAGTGTGATGGACTCTACACGAGAGTGTGATGGACTCTACACGAGAGTGTGATGGACTCTACACGAGAGTGTGATGGACTCTACACGAGAGTGTGATGGACTCTACACGAGAGTGTGATGGACTCTACACGAGAGTGTGATGGACTCTACACGAGAGTGTGATGGACTCTACACGAGAGTGTGATGGACTCTACACGAGAGTGTGATGGACTCTACACGAGAGTGTGATGGACTCTACACGAGAGTGTGATGGACTCTACACGAGAGTGTGATGGACTCTACACGAGAGTGTGATGGACTCTACACGAGAGTGTGATGGACTCTACACGAGAGTGTGATGGACTCTACACGAGAGTGTGATGGACTCTACACGAGAGTGTGATGGACTCTACACGAGAGTGTGATGGACTCTACACGAGAGTGTGATGGACTCTACACGAGGGTGTGATGGACTCTACACCACAATACAGACATTTTTCCAAAAAATGATAATAAATAAAAAAAAATTATATACATACATTTATTTATTTATTTATATTATTTATTTATTGCAATATCAATTATTCACGACTAGTTTGGGAGTTTATTATCAGACACTGAACAAAATCATAGAGGATCAGTTATAAAGAACCTGATCTTAATACATGCCAGACATTATGTTATTATATGTATTAAGAAAAGATATAAAAATAAAAAGTAGGAATAGAATAAAAGAGCTACTTTAACTGGAGTTTTGAGACTTTTTGATCGCGGGTTCAAACCCCGCCCGTGATATGTTCTTTTTTTTAGTTACTTTGTGTTTAGTTATATAGCTTTATTTTTTTTTTTTGAGATATTGGATCAAAACAGAGCTCACCTGTCCGTATTTCAGAGTTGTCTTGTGTTCCAGCATCCTGACGTCAGTCTTGTGTTCCAGCATCCTACTTGGAAACTGACGTCAGGTCTTGTGTTCCAGCATCCTACTTGGAAACTGACGTCAGGTCTTGTGTTCCAACATCCTACGTGGAAACTGACGTCAGGTCTTGTGTTCCAGCATCCTACTTGGAAACTGACGTCAGGTCTTGTGTTCCAACATCCTACGTGGAAACTGACGCCAGGTCTTGTGTTCCAACATCCTACGTGGAAACTGACGCCAGGTCTTGTGTTCCAGCATCCTACTTGGAAACTGACGTCAGGTCTTGTGTTCCAACATCCTACGTGGAAACTGACGCCAGGTCTTGTGTTCCAGCATCCTACGTGGAAACTGACGCCAGGTCTTGTGTTCCAGCATCCTACGTGGAGACTGACGTCAGGTCTTGTGTTCCAACATCCTACGTGGAGACTGGCGTCAGGTCTTGTGTTCCAACATCCTACGTGGAAACTGTCGCCAGGTCTTGTGTTCCAACATCCTACGTGGAGACTGGCGTCAGGTCTTGTGTTCCAACATCCTACGTGGAGACTGGCGTCAGGTCTTGTGTTCCAACATCCTACGTGGACACTGACGTCAGGTCTTGTGTTCCAACATCCTACGTGGAAACTGACGTCAGGTCTTGTGTTCCAACATCCTACGTGGAAACTGACGTCAGGTCTTGTGTTCCAGCATCCTACGTGGAAACTGACGTCAGGTCTTGTGTTCCAACATCCTACCTGGAAACTGACGTCAGGTCTTGTGTTCCAACATCCTACCTGGAAACTGACGTCAGGTCTTGTGTTCCAACATCCTACCTGGAAACTGACGTCAGGTCTTGTGTTCCAACATCCTACCTGGAAACTGACGTCAGGTCTTGTGTTCCAACATCCTACGTGGAAACTGACGCCAGGTCTTGTGTTCCAACATCCTACGTGGAAACTGACGTCAGGTCTTGTGTTCCAACATCCTACGTGGACACTGACGTCAGGTCTTGTGTTCCAACATCCTACGTGGAAACTGACGTCAGGTCTTGTGCTCCAACATCCTACGTGGAAACTGACGCCAGGTCTTGTGTTCCAACATCCTACGTGGAAACTGACGTCAGGTCTTGTGCTCCAACATCCTACCTGGAAACTGACGTCAGGTCTTGTGCTCCAACATCCTACCTGGAAACTGACGTCAGGTCTTGTGCTCCAACATCCTACCTGGAAACTGACGTCAGGTCTTGTGTTCCAACATCCTACCTGGAAACTGACGTCAGGTCTTGTGCTCCAACATCCTACCTGGAAACTGACGTCAGGTCTTGTGCTCCAACATCCTACCTGGAAACTGACGTCAGGTCTTGTGCTCCAACATCCTACCTGGAAACTGACGTCAGGTCTTGTGCTCCAACATCCTACCTGGAAACTGACGTCAGGTCTTGTGCTCCAACATCCTACCTGGAAACTGACGTCAGGTCTTGTGCTCCAACATCCTACCTGGAAACTGACGTCAGGTCTTGTGCTCCAACATCCTACCTGGAAACTGACGTCAGGTCTTGTGCTCCAACATCCTACCTGGAAACTGACGTCAGGTCTTGTGCTCCAACATCCTACCTGGAAACTGACGTCAGGTCTTGTGCTCCAACATCCTACCTGGAAACTGACGTCAGGTCTTGTGTTCTCCAGGAAACTGACGTCAGGTCTTGTGCTCCAACATCCTGACGTCAGGTCTTGTGTTCCAACATGGAAACTGACGTCAGGTCTTGTGCTCCAACATCCTACCTGACGTCAGGTCTTGTGCTCCAACATCCTACGTGGAAACTGACGTCAGGTCTTGTGGTCCAACATCCTACCTGGAAACTGACGTCAGGTCTTGTGTTCCAACATCCTACCTGGAAACTGGAAACTGACGACGTCAGGTCTTGTGCTCCAACATCCACCTGGAAACATCCTACATCCTGGAAACTGACGTCAGGTGTTGTGCTCCAACATCCTACCTGGAAACTGACGTCAGGTCTTCACTGTGTAAAGAAGGTCAATCTTGAGGAAGACATTTTACATACCTGTAAGTCTTTCTTTGAGAAACAATTGTATAATTTATTAGGACAGGAGATTATGATAGCTAAATATTCGTTTTTCTCCTAAATAATATTATGGAAAATAATGTTTTCTTTGTTAGTCGGTGGAGTTGTTTTATAATAGTTTTTGCTTGACTTAGTACAAACCTTCTTGGATGTAGTAGTCAGGATGCTCAGCTTTACTGACCTGAATATCTTAGGAGTAGACTAAACACCGTTCTTTTCCTAACTTTGATTGATTGTTGAAGTAATTGACACAAGATCATGTATTAGAAGGCTTTCTGTAAACAGAGAACTAATTCTTATTTTCTTGCTAAAACTTCTTGTCTTTCCGGCTGGTATTCGTTGTTCTTCTTCAAGAATGTTTGCCCTGTGCTTCTTTGCTTATTCTTTCCTTGTTACCATTTTCCGATGTATGTTTTTATCCATAAGTTTAGCTTCCCTTTCAGTTTCCTCCTTTATACGCTTGTCCGAGATGTTTATTTTCTCCTTGCTGCCTTATTCAGTGTATTTTTTTTTTTTTTTGGTGTTTGCTGCCTTCTTCAGCGTACAATCTCTTGCTTCTTCTTTCTTTCCTTGTTGATTTTTTTCGCTATATGTTCTATTTCTGTACCTTCGTTCCTCTATTAGTTTTTCTTCCCTACGAGTTTTTAAGTGATTACGTGATTATTAATTTCCATGGAGACAGTAAACATATTTGTGTAAAATATCTTTATTATTTAGATACATATTTCTCTTCCTGTTTTATCAGATACATAAACTAGTGAACAGAAGTGTTTTTTTGTCTGTTACGTTCAGGTGTTTGTCTACAACAAGCACAGCTTTGTAAGCAGAGACAAGCAGGTCTCAGGTGTTTGTCTACAACAAGCACAGCTTTGTAAGCAGAGACAAGCAGGTCTCAGGTGTTTGTCTACAACAAGCACAGCTTTGTAAGCAGAGACAAGCAGGTCTCAGGTGTTTGTCTACAACAAGCACAGCTTTGTAAGCAGAGACAAGCAGGTCTCAGGTGTTTGTCTACAACAAGCACAGCTTTGTAAGCAGAGACAAGCAGGTCTCAGGTGTTTGTCTACAACAAGCACAGCTTTGTAAGCAGACACAAGCAGGTCTCAGGTGTTTGTCTACAACAAGCACAGCTTTGTAAGCAGAGACAAGCAGGTCTCAGGTGTTTGTCTACAACAAGCACAGCTTTGTAAGCAGAGACAAGCAGGTCTCAGGTGTTTGTCTACAACAAGCACAGCTTTGTAAGCAGACACAAGCAGGTCTCAGGTGTTTGTCTACAACAAGCACAGCTTTGTAAGCAGCAACAAGCAGGTCTCAGGTGTTTGTCTACAACAAGCACAGCTTTGTAAGCAGCAACAAGCAGGTCTCAGGTGTTTGTCTACAACAAGCAGGTCTCAGGTGTTTGTCTACAACAAGCACAGCTTTGTAAGCAGAGACAAGCAGGTCTCAGGTGTTTGTCTACAACAAGCACAGCTTTGTAAGCAGAGACAAGCAGGTCTCAGGTGTTTGTCTACAACAAGCACAGCTTTGTAAGCAGAGACAAGCAGGTCTCAGGTGTTTGTCTACAACAAGCACAGCTTTGTAAGCAGAGACAAGCAGGTCTCAGGTGTTTGTCTACAACAAGCACAGCTTTGTAAGCAGAGACAAGCAGGTCTCAGGTGTTTGTCTACAACAAGCACAGCTTTGTAAGCAGAGACAAGCAGGTCTCAGGTGTTTGTCTACAACAAGCACAGCTTTGTAAGCAGAGACAAGCAGGTCTCAGGTGTTTGTCTACAACAAGCACAGCTTTGTAAGCAGAGACAAGCAGGTCTCACATGTATGCGTTTCATTTTATTTTTTTTATATTTTTTTGGGGGGGGGGGAATTTACTTAATAATATCAAACCGAGAAAATAGATAATATCAGTATATTCATACTAATTTGAAATGCATGAATATATTTCATAATATATTAAATATAAAATATATTCACCTAATATTATACTTGATATTTGTATCACTCGGAAATACCTTATTCGATCGGCTTCAAATTTTATTCTTTGTAATCTATCCTGAGCAAGATTCATGGGACTATTTACATGCATCGGTGCCTTATTAACAATGCTACATACGCCATTCCAAAATTTTCTTTACTTGTGTTAGGTAGTGACAAGTACCTTTGATCGGCTTCACAATTTAAACGCTCGTATATCTTATTTATAAAAAGTTTAGTATACATAATGTAGTGTAGACGCCATCTTGACGCTTTAAATCTCGATTTGATATAGCATAGTTTTGGCCTCATTGCTTTATATTACCTTCATTGATGTGGGGTTCCTGATCCAAGGAACTGAGCTTATCTTGCCCCCTCTTTTGGCTCAAATTTGAAAATCTCATTCCACAAGCGTTGTGTCACCCCTTCAGGTTTATCGTTTTTTTAATTAAAATATCAGTATTGAGAAGGCCATTAATCTTGAGTGACTAATGTATAGTATGAAGTGGGGGGGGGGAACTTTACACAAATAACCCACACATGGAAGAGAGGAGCTTACGACGACGTTTCGGTCCGACTTGGACCATTTACAAAGTCACACTAACGAAAAGGAAAGCAGGATGGGTATATATAGGCAGGAGGAGGTAGTAGTAGTAGTAGTGGTTGTAGTGGAGGTGGAAGGAAGTAGTAGTGGGGAAGTGGTAAGAGTAGGAGGGGCCAGTCAAATACTAAGAAAGAGGAGCACTGCAAGGGAGCTGGTGCCCACAGAGGGTAAGAGCAAGAACACTGAGGGGGTAAAAACAAATAAATAAATAAAAGGAACAAATACACAGGGCAGAAGAAAGACAACCCAAAGGAGAAAAAGGAAAGAGGAAAAGGGGAAGAGGGAGAAGAAGAAAAAGGAGGAATCAGGTTAGGTCGTGAGTGTTCTGAAGTTTGGAGCATTTTACAATGTAGTGGGAGAGGAAGGCATCTACAGAAACGAAGCCAGGACTAAGATTCATACAAGGAAAGTTGTGCATTAGGGAGGATTCAACCAGACGGCGACTGTTAAAGTTGGAAGTAGGGAAGACAGTTTTAGCAGAAGACCAGTCAATAGGATGGCTGTGATCTCTGAAGTGACAGAAGAGAGCATTGTTAGTGTCGGTAAGCCTAACACTACCTTTGTGCTCCCTAAGTCTGTCAGAAAGAGATCGACCAGTTTCTCCAAAGTATTGAAGAGGACAGGAGGAACAAGAAATAGAGTAGACACCAGGAGGATCTGTAGAGGGAGGAGAGGTATGAACGAGATTAGTGCGGGTTATTTGTTTATTGTTCCAGTCACGGTATTGTGCCTTATTGTTATTTCTGGGTGGAACCTTTCATGGATTTAGGCTGTTTAGGCACAAATTTTGCTGGGTACTGGAAAATAACTGAAAAAGCATATTGTGGTCAGTTTTAAACTTATAATGGTGATGTGTATGGCTGAAATAAGTGGAGAATGTTTGTTATGACTACAAATAAGTCAGTGTTCAACATTATTTGTTTATCCTTGGTTAAATAAGCTTAATGTTCTTGTATGAGTATAAAATACCAACAAGTTGATCCTTCTACATACATGATAATAACGGACGTTAGTAGAGGTTCATTATTTGTTCATCGTCCCTGTTCACTCCTTCCCTTTTCTCTTCATCGTCACTCGCTCTTGACTTTTCTTCAGTTGCGTCTTTTATGTGTTCATCTGGCATCTAACTTTTCTCTTCCACCTTGGGAGGTCTTGTCTGCAGGGTATTCCGCGAATCAACGCCCCCGCGGCCCGATCCAGGGCCAGGCCTCCCGGTGGATCAGGGCCTGATCAACGAGGCTGTTACTGTTGGCCGCACGCAGTCCAACGTACGAACCACAGCCCGGCTGATCCAGCACTGACTTTAGGTATCTGTCCAGCTCCCTCTTGAAGACAACCAAGGGTCTACCGGTAATGCCCCTTATTGATGGTGGGAGGCTGTTGAACAGTCTTGGGCCCCGGACACTTATTGCGTTTTTTCTTAGTGTACCAGTGACGCCACTACTTTTCTCTGGGGGTATGTTGTATGGAATGATTTCTGTGTGTATATTAAGGACCAGTCCCTCCAGAATCTTCCAGGTGTAGATTCTGATATCTCTCTCTAGCCTGCGCTCCAGTGATTACAAGTCAAGTGCTTCCAGGCGTTCCCAATAGTTAAGGAGTTTGATGGAACTTATACGTGCAGTAAAGGTTCTTTGTACATTCTTTAGATCTGCAGTATCACCTGCCTTGAATGGGGATGTTAATGTACAGCAGTATTCCAACCTAAAGAGAACAAGTGATTTAAAAAAGGATCATCATTGACTTAGCATCTCTTGTCTTGAATGTTCTCATTATCCATCCTATCAGTTCCTCGCAAATGTGATAGTAGTATTGTTGTGATACTTGAAGGTGAGGTCTTCGGACATTACCACACCCAGGTCCTTCACATTACTTTTCCGCACTATTTTGTGATTAGAGTTTGTAGGATACTCAGTCTTAGCTATTATTTCCTCCAGTTTTCCATGACGGTGTAGTTGAAATTTGTCTTCATTGAACATCATATTGTTCTCCGTTGCCCTTTAGAAAACTTGGTTTATATCTTCTTGGAAATTTGCTGTGTTCTCAATGGATGACACTCTCATGCAGATCCTAGTATCGTCTGCAAAGTTTCATATCTTTGTCTGTCTGTATCCGATTTAACTCTGTTTACCACTACTCTTTGTGTTCGATTGGTTAGAAAGTTGAAGATCCATCTGCCTACTTTGCCAGTTATCCCTTTAGCACGCATTTTGTGTGCTATTACATTATATACGCACTTGTCAAAGGCTTTTGCAAAATCTGTGTATACTACATCTGCATTCTGTTTGTTTTCCAATGCATCTTGAACCATACCATAGGGTCTAGCAGTTGCGAAAGGCACGAGCGACCTGCTCTGAAACCATGTTTTCAGGTATGGTAGGTTGTACTTCATTGCTGTTACCACCTCGGGTCTCCCAGGTGGTAACATCAATGATATATTCTGATATGTTTTGCTCATCTAAAACACTTAACTGGTTCCCGACAGCAATACTACTGCTGTGCTTCCTCTGTTCCCTGTGTCCATTCTCAATATCTGATCTCCTATGAAGACCGCATTTGTTATTCCATCCGTGAGCTTGGACTCAGTTATTGCTACAGTATCTACTCTCTCCTCTTTCCACTCTTTTCATTTGTATTTCTGTACGACACTTTTCGGTTTCCTTTCAGTGATTGCTCTTGATTTCTCGGGTTCCTGTTCTCCTGGATCTTGTACAAGACGTAGGTATAGGCAGGAGTGAGTTGGTGGTTATGATAGGTACTGGTTGTGAGGGCGGATGTTACACTGGATGTGGGTGATGGAGGGTGTTGAACAACAGGATGGTTGAGATGGATGATGGCGTTGTTGGTGGAGGTTAGTTGTGGTGATGTTTGTGGGACAGGATGAGGGTAGGATATGGTTTGTTTTGAGTTATTGTGCTAGAGTGGGAAGTGAGGTTTGGATTTGAGTTATTGATTGGTTCTCGTCTTGGCGTTTACCTGAGGCAAAACTTTGGCATTATGGCACTAAACATGGCATCCACTTGCTCTCCTTGTTCACTGGTTCTTCTTACTTTTTTTTTTTTGATTACGACTGTTTCTTTTTGTTCTCTAAGCAAAATGTGCCCCCCGTCCCCGAAAAAGTTGTTTCCATCTCAACATACGATATAGCGCCATTTCTGATACAAGCGTCAGGACGGTCATATTTGATTCCTCGTTTATTACTTTTTCTTCTTCTTCTTGATTCGCCGGTATTCTCCTGGCCCGGGCCTTTTCCAAGTGGTGGCCCGGCCTTGGCTCCCTGTCTAGGGAGTGTCTGAGACCTAAGTCTTCCATGGGAGGAGGCATAAGTATCCCCTCATCTTTGGGACCAACTGTCCCCAGGCCTAGCCACATTCCCCGCCCTCACGGGGCTCGTAAGGAGAAGCTATGCCTCTCTGGTCTGCCATCCCCGCCCCAAGGGGGCTAATGAGAATGACAGTCTTGTGAGCTGCAATCTCGGACTCCGGCACCTACCCTACCCTAGAAGAGTTAGGCATGGTGTCGATGTGTTTATTACTCAATTCTCTAAGAATTTACCACACGGAGCACCTCAGTAATCAATGATTGTATGAATCTATGTTTCGTTCTTTGACAATATCTAGTCAGTTGTCAACCCATCAGCATCCTGAAGGACGTAAATAATTAATTCACTGGTCAATAAAAAAAAATTCTTGTCAAAGATATTTGAATGCATTTAGGGTATTTTGAGGTTACTGAATTGGAAAACGGCAGCAGGTTTTTTAAATTGGCTCTAGTTTGAGATATTGCATACCTACCCTCAGTTAACAGAGTCTAATTAAACAATCCCAGTGCATTTTGCTTCATTTGTGGAAAATACTCTTAGCAAAAACAAACAAAAAAATATCACAGATTTTGTAAAAGAAGCTTATCTTGCTTATTTTGGAGTGTCGCTTGGAGAACAAGTCAAGTCTTGGGGTTCCTATATGGTTTGCAACACCTGTGTAGAACGCTTATGGCAGTGGAAAAATAGGTAAAGGAAAAGTTTAAACTTGGGTGTACCTACGGTGTGGAGATCCGTAAAACCACCACGACAATTTTTATTTTTGTATGGTGAACGCTAAAGGTTTCAATCGATACAAGAAAGTCAAGTGGGAATATCCTGATTGGAGTCAGCAAGGAGACCTGTGCCACACAGCGATGACGTTTCCATACCAGTGTTTACAACACTGACTGACCTTCCGTTGTCAGATGTAGAAGAAACTCAGGATATAGAATGTAACACAGGTGATAGCATTTCAACACCACAGCAGTTCTCCCAAGAAGAACTCTGTGGGCTGATACGTGACCTCAGTCTGTCAAATCTGAACTTTCAGCATTCAGATTAAAAGAAAAAAACTATCTACAGCAAGACGTTAAAATAACAGCTTATCAGACAAGACAGGTTGAGCTCCTTCCTTACTTCAGCCAGGTTGAAGAACTTGTATACTGCAATAACATCACTGGACTTCTTCTTCGAACGGGACTTGAATATCGACCAGGGCTCTGAAACCAGACCTGCTCCCCCCAACAACTACAAACAATCGCACTGGGATGGTCCAATAGTGGAAAATATAGCCTCAACAATGCTTCAGAGTGTGTCAGGGAAGGATAGAGCCCGCCTCCTGGCAGTGAGAGCCCCTCATGCTGGGGACTTTCTGTTGGCTGTTCCCAACTCCAGCCTTGGCACACGCCTCGACCCACAGACCATCCGCATCGGTGTTGCCCTTCGACTTGCCGCCCCTATTCTCGCCGAACACAGGTGTATTTGTGGCAGTGAAGCAGCAGACCGATTCGGGTACCATGGTCTTGTGTGCCGTAAATCCGAGGGAAAGATTGCAAGACATGAGGAGGTTAATAACATTATCAAGAGGAGCCTCACAACAGCTGGATGCCCAGCAGTAAGGGAGCCACCCCAACTATGCAGATCTGATGGCAGCCAGAAGCGTCCAGATGGTATCACCCTTCAAGCCTGGACAGATGGGAAGCAGGTGGTGTGGGACTATACATGTGCATCTACCTTGGCTGATACCTATCTCCAATACACCAGGGAGGAAGGAGGGGCAGCTGCCAGCTTCAGGGAGTCCCAAAAGTCTAGAAAATATGGAGAACTTGCCCATCATTATATGTTTGTTCCCATAGGCTCAGAGACCCTTGGCTCATGGGGAAAGAGTGCATCTAAATTCCTTAAGGAGCTGGGAAAAAGACTCATCAGGGTAACTAGGGATCCCAGGGCAGCTAGTTTTCTGTTCCAGCGGCTCAGTGCGGCTGTTCAAAGGGGTAATGCCTGCTGTATTTTGGGCACACGCCCCAGCTCTGAGGAGCTGGATGAGATTTTCGCCTTATAATCGGTGATACACACGTAACAACATGTACCGTATATGCCACCTTTATATCAACAATGTATCTCTTAAATCTTCTGTACCATATTATGTAATAAAATATTCCTATTGGTAAAAAAAAAATATATAAAAGATGGGGTGGTAGGGGAAGTGGAATATTCAAACGGCTTCAGGAAGAAATCCAAATATTCTTCCTTGAAGCCTTTTTATCCACTTCTCCGAGGCTATGGGTCCCACAATTTACACCAGAGGTGGACCCCATCCTATATATATATATATATATATATATATATATATATATATATATATATATATATATATATATATATATATATATATATATATATATATATATATATATATATATATATATATATATATATATATATATATATATATATATATATATATATATATATATATATATATATATATATATATATATATATATATATATATATATATATATATATATATATATATATATATATATATATATATATATATATATATATATATATATATATATATATATATATATATATATATATATATATATATATATATATATATATATATATATATATATATATATATATATATATATATATATATATATATATATATATATATATATATATATATATATATATATATATATATATATATATATATATATATAATATATATATATATATATATATATATATATATATATATATATATATATATATATATATATATATATATATATATATATATATATATATATATATATATATATATATATATATATATATATATATATATATATATATATATATATATATATATATATATATATATATATATATATATATATATATATATATATATTATATTATAGGTAGTAGGTTGGCAGACAGCAACCACCCAGGGAGGTACTACCGTTCTGCCAAGCGAGTGTAAAACGAAAAACCTGTAATTGTTTTACATGATGGTAGGATTGCTGGAGTCTTTTGTCTGTCTCATAAATATGCAAGATTACAGGTACGTCTTGCTACTTCTACTTACACTTAGGTCACACTAAACATACATGTACACGTTTATTTATACACACTCATCTGAGTTTTCTTTGATTTTATCTTAGTTCTTGTTCCAATTACTTTTCCTTTTATATCCATGGGGAAGTGGAATGCCGGGAACAATGGGCTAGTAACCCTCTTTCCTTTAAAAATTACTAAAAAGAATAAGAAGAAAATTGTCAAAGTGGGAAGTTTGAATGTGCGTGGATGTTGTGTGAATGATAAGAAAGAGATGATTGTGGATGTTATGAATGAGAAGAAGCTGGATGTCCTGGCTTTAAGTGAAACAAAGCTGAAGGGGGTGGGAGAGTTTCAGTGGAGAGGAATAAATGGGATTAGGTCAGGGGTTTCAAATAGAGTTAGAGCTAAAGAAGGAGTAGCAATAATGTTGAAGGATAAGCTATGGCAGGAAAAGAGGGACTATAAATGTATTAATTCAAGGATTATGTGGAGTAAAATAAAGGTTGGATGTGAGAAGTGGGTTATAGTAAGCGTTTATGCACCTGGGGAAGAGAGAAGTATAGAGGAGAGAGAGAGATTTTGGGAAATGTTGAGTAATTGCGTGGGGAGTTTTGAACCAAGTGTGAGAGTACTTGTGGTTGGGGATTTTAATGCTAAAGTGGGAAAAAATGTTGTGGAGGGAGTAGTAGGTAAATTTGGGGTGCCAGGGGTAAATGAAAATGGGAAGCCTTTAATTGAGCTATGTGTAGAAAGAGGTTTGGTAATAAGTAATACATATTTTATGAAAAAGAGGATAAATAAATATACAAGGTATGATGTAGCACGTAATGAAAGTAGTTTGTTAGATTATGTATTGGTGGATAAAAGGTTGATGGGTAGGCTCCAGGATGTACATGTTTATAGAGGGGCAACTGATATATCGGATCATTATCTAGTTGTAGCTACAGTTAGAGTAAGAGGTAGATGGGATAAGAGGAAAATGGCAACAACAAGTAAGAGGGAGGTGAAAGTGTATAAACTAAGGGAGGAGGAAGTTCGGGTGAAATGTAAGCAACTATTGGCAGAAAAGTGGGCTGGTGCAGGTTTGAGTAGTGGGGGGGTTGAAGAGGGTTGGAATAGTTTTAAAAATGCAGTATTAGAATGTGGGGCAGAAGCTTGTGGTTATAGGAGGGTGGGGGCAGGAGGAAAGAGGAGTGATTGGTGGAATGATGAAGAAAAGGGTGTGAAAAAAGAGAAAAAGTTAGCTTATGAGAAGTTTTTACAAAGCAGAATTGTTTAAGATGAGTAGAGTATATGGAGAGTAAAAGAAAGGTGAAGAGAGTGGTGAGAAAGTGCAAAAAGAGACCGGATGATAGAGTGGGAGAGGTACTGTTAAGGAATTTTAATGAAAATAAAAAAAAAAAATTTGGAGTGAGTTAAACAAGTTAAGAAAGCCTAGGGAACAAATGGATTTATCAGTTAAAAACAGAGTAGGGGAGTTAGTAGATGGGGAGATGGAGGTTTTGGGTAGATGGCGAGAATATTTTGAGGAACTTTTAAATGTCGACGAAGAAAGGGAGGCGGTAATTTCATGCACTGGCCATGGAGGTATACCATCTTTTAGGAGTGAAGAAGAGCAGGATGTGAGTGTGGGGAAGGTGCGTGAGGCATTACGTAGAATGAAAGGGGGTAAATCAGGTGGAACTGACGGGATCATGACCGAAATGTTAAAAGCAGGGGGGGGACATAGCGTTGGAGTGGTTGGTATTTTTGTTTAATAAATGTATGAAAGAGAGGAAGGTACCTAGGGATTGGCGGAGAACGTGTATAGTCCCTTTCTGTAAAGAGAAGGGGGACAAAAGAGACTGTAAAAATTATAGAGGAATAAGTTTACTGAGTATACCAGGAAAAGTGTACAGTAGAGTTATTATTGAAAGAATTAAAGGCAAGACCGCATGTAGAATTGCGGATGAGCAAGGAGGTTTTAGAGTGGGTAGGGGATGTGTAGATCAAGTGTTTACATTGAAGCATATATGTGAGCAGTATTTAGATAAATGTAGGGAAGTTTTTATTGCATTTATGGATTTAGAAAAGGCATATGATAGTGGATAGGGGAGCAATGTGGCAGATGTTGCAAGTATATGGAATAGGTGGTAAGTTACTAAATGCTGTAAAGAGTTTTTATGAGGATAGTGAGGCTCAGGTTAGGGTGTGTAGAAGAGAGGGAGACTACTCCCCGGTAAAAGTAGGTCTTAGACAGGGATGTGTAATTGGTTATCTGTTTGATAACCTATTCGGTAGTGACTGTGATATTGCATAATTTATCATCATCAGGCCCACTATAAAAATTAATTACTGGGATATTGTTAGTGTCTTCCTGAGTGAAAACCGAAAGAAAATAATTATTAAGAATAGAGCACATTTCATTCTCCTTGTCAGTGAGATGCCCAGAGTTATTTTTAAGGAGACCTGTCTTATCTCTAACTTTTGTTCTATTAACCTGGAAAAAACTTTTTGGGTTAGATTTCGAATCCCTAGCAACTTTAATTTCATAGTCCCTTTTAGCTTTTCTTATTCCCATTTTAACGTCCCTCTTAATGTCAATATACCTATTCATAAGATGACCCTCACCTCTTTTGATGCGCCTATAAATTCCTTTTTTCTGTCCTAAAAGATATCTGAGCCTATTATTCATCCATTTGGGGTCATTTCTATTCGAACTAATTTCCTTATATGGAATAAATGTCCTTTGGGCAGCATGTATTGTGTTAAGAAAGCTGTCATACTGATAGCTCTCTTCGTTACTCCAGTCCACAGATGATAAGTGTTCTCTAAGCGCATTGTAATCTGCTAAGCGAAAATCTGGGACCAGTACTGAATTATCCCTACTATCATGCTAAAGGTAATTCATTTGTGATCGCTTGTGCCGAGTTCCTCTGTAATTTCTAAATTATAAACAAGGGATTCATTGTTTGCCAAAACCAAGTCAAGCAGGTTATTTCCCCTTGTAGGCTCTGTCACAAACTGCTTCAAAAAAAAAAATCCTGAACTACTTCTAAGAAGTCGTTTGATTCAAAAAGCTTCCCTACCTTTATCTAAATACTGTTCACATATATGCTTCAATGTAAACACTTTATCTACACATCCCCTACCCATTCTGAAACCTTCTTCCTCATCTGCAATCCTACATTCTGTCTTACCTCTAATTCTTTCAATTATAACCCTACCATACACTTTTCCTGGTATACTCAGTAAACTTATTCCTCTAATTTTTTTACAAACTCTTTTGTCCCCCTTCCCTTTATATAAAGGGACTATACACGTTCTCCGCCAATCCCTAGGTACCATCCCCTCTTTCATACATTTATTAAACAAAAGTACCAACCACTCCAACACTATATCCCCCCCTGCTTTTAACATTTCTGTCATGATCCCGTCAGTTCCAGCTGCTTTACCCCCTTTCATTCTACGTAATGCCTCACGCACCTCCCCCACACTCACATCCTGTTCTTCTTCACTCCTAAAAGATGGTATACCTCCCTGGCCAGTGCATGAAATTACCACTTCCCTTTCTTCGTCGACATGTAAAAGTTCCTCAAAATATTCTCGCCATCTACCCAAAACCTCCATCTCCCCATCTACTAACTCCTACTAACTCTACTACTTAACTGACAAATCCATTCGTTCTCTAGGCTTTCTTAACTTGTTTAACTCACTCCTAATTTTTTTCTTATTTTCATTAAAATTTCTTGACAGTGCCTCTCTCACTCTATCATCTGCTCTCCTTTTGCACTCTCTCTCCACTCTCTTCACCTTTCTTTTACTCTCCATATACTCTACTCTTCGTATAACACTTCTGCTTTGTAAAAACCTCTCATCAGCTAACTTTTTCTCTTTTATCAACACCTTTACTTCTTCATTCCACCAATTACTCCTCTTTCCTCCTGCACCCACCCTCCTATAACCATAAACTTCTGCCCCTCATTCTAATACTGCATTTTTAAAATTATTCCAACCCTCTTCAACCCCCACACTACTCTTACTTGCACCAGCCCACCTTTCTGCTAATAGTTGCTTATATCTCACCCAAACTTCCTCCTCTCTTAGTTTATACACTTTCATCTCCCTCTTGCTTGTTGTTGCCATTTTCTTCTTTTCCCATCTACCTCTTACTCTAACTGTAGCTACAACTAAATAATGATCCGATATATCAGTTGCCCCTCTATAAACGTGTACATCCTGGAGCCTACCCATCAACCTTTTATCCACCAATACATAATCTAACAAACTACTTTCATTACATGCTATATCATACCTTGTATATTTATTTATCCTCTTCTTCATAAAATATGTATTACTTATTACCAAACCTCTCTCTGCACATAGCTCAATTAAAGGCTTCCCATTTTCATTTACCCCTGGCACCCCAAATTTACCTGCTACTCCCTCCACAACATTTTTACCCACTTTAGCATTGAAATCCCCAACCACCATTACTCTCACACTTGGTTCAAAACTCCCCATGCATTCACTCAACATTTCCCAAAATCTCTCTCTCTCTCCTCTACACTTCTCTCTTCTCCAGGTGCATATACGCTTACTATAACCCACTTTTCACATCCAACCTTTATTTTACTCCACATAGTCCTTGAATTAATACATTTATAGTCCCTCTTTTCCTGCTATAACTTATCCTTCAACATTGTTGCTACTCCTTCTTTGGCTCTAACTCTATTTGAAACCCCTGACCTAATCACATTTATTCCTCTCCACTGAAACTCTCCCACCCCCTTCAGCTTTGTTTCACTTAAAGCCAGGACATCCAGCTTCTTCTCATTCATAACATCCACAATCATCTCTTTCTTATCATTCGCACAACATCCACGCAGTGGATGTTGTGCGAATGCAACACAATGGCATCTTGGTACAGAAAACACCTTTGACAACTTTTTCAAGTGAGAGTTGTTTGATCTGAGAGGGACGTGACCTCTCAGTGGCTGCATTCTCACTACTACCACTCTGCACCTCTTCTTCCGACAGTATTTAAGTCTCCGCACTGTCGCTTGATCTTCAGATAGTTCCTGACTTTGGAACTGAACTTCTCCAGGCTGGGGGACTGACAACCTCAAATCTACAACTTTTAGTGTGGTGGACTGATTACGTCGTCTTCACATCTCTACTGTTCCTGCCTTTTTTCTGTATTCGACTGAAGAAGCCTAATGTGTAGGCAAAACGTTTCGGAATAAAGTTGCCTAACTGTTGCCGGAGTGGGGGATGGAAAATACTAGTTATATCGCACTATCGTCAGTGGTTGTTAGGTTGCTATATAATGTTAGAGAGTTTCGTCAGATATGTCGAGGTGAATATTATGAGATATAGGAAGGCAATTTATTGAACACCATTTCTGGAATGATCACACTCCGTACCACCACACTCCGTGCCACCACACTCCGTGCCACCACACTCCGTGCCACCACACTCCGTGCCACCACACTCCGTGCTACCACACTCCGTGCTACCACACTCCGTGCCACCACACATCGTGCCACCACACTCCGTGCCACCACACTCCGTGCCACCACACTCCGTGCCACCACACTCCGTGCCACCACACTCCGTGCCACCACACTCCGTGCTACCACACTCCGTGCCACCACACTCCGTGCCACCACACTCCGTGCCACCACACTCCGTGCTACCACACTCCGTGCCACCACACTCCGTGCCACCACACTCCGTGCCACCACACTCCGTGCCACCACACTCCGTGCCACCACACTCCGTGCCACCACACTCCGTGCCACCACACTCCGTGCTACCACACTCCGTGCCACCACACTCCGTGCTACCACACTCCGTGCTACCACACTCCGTGCTACCACACTCCGTGCTACCACACTCCGTGCCACCACACTCCGTGCCACCACACTCCGTGCCACCACACTCCGTGCCACCACACTCCGTGCTACCACACTCCAAAAGGCACAATACCGTGACTGGAACGATACACAAATAACCCGCACATAAAAGAGAGAAGCTTACGACGACGTTTCGGTCCGACTTGGACCATTGACAAAGTCACACTAACCAGAAGTGGAGCAGGACGGCTATATATAGGCAGGAAGAGGTGGTGGTAGTAGTAGTAGTAGTAGTACAAGAATGGTATATAATACCGACAAGATGAAATTAAGACACATGCGCAACACCCGGGCATCCCTATCGTAGACGTTTCGCCATCCAGCCAGCCACTGGATGGCGAAACGTCCACAACAAAGACAACCAGACGCCGCACATGTGTCTTAATTTCATCAGTAGTAGTAGTAGTAGTAGTAGTAGTAGAAGAGGTAGTAGTAGTGGTAGTGGTAGAAGTGGGAAATAAGGAGGACGAGCCAGTCAAATACAAAGGAAGGGGAGCACTGCAAGAGAGCTAGGTGCCCACAGAGGGAGAGCAAGCGCACAGAGGTGCGTGAAAGGGGAAGTGGTGAAATAAATGAAGAAGGAACAGAAACACGAGACAGAAGAGAGAAAGACAACCCAGAGGAGAAAAGGAAAGAGGAAAGGGGAAGAGGGAGAAGAAGAAAAAGAAAAAGAAAAAATGAGGAGTCAGGTTAAGTCACGGGTGTTCTGAAGTTTGGAGCATTTTACAATGTAGTGGGAGAGGAAGGCATCTACAGAGACGAAGCCAGGGCTAAGGTTCATACAAGGAAAGTTGTGTATTAGAGAGGATTCAACTAGACGGCGACTGTTCGAGTTGGAAGTAGGGAAGACAGTTTTAGCAGAAGACCAGTCAATAGGATGGCTATGATCTCTGACGTGACAGAAAAGAGCATTGTTAGTGTCGGCAAGCCTAACACTATTTTTGTGCTCCCTAAGTCTGTCAGAAAGAGATCGACCAGTTTCTCCGAAGTATTGAAGAGGACAGGAGGAGCAAGAAATAGAGTAGACACCAGGAACATCTGTAGAGGGAGGAGAGGTATGAACGAGATTAGTGCGAAGAGTGTTAGTCTGGCGGAAGGTAAGCTTAATGTCTAAGGGACGGAGAGAATTGTTGAGATTAGAAAGACCGGAAATGTAGGGAAGGCAGAGGATAGAAGAGTTCCCCTGTCAAGAAAAGTATTCTTATCTCCCTCTTTCTCCGTGCCCTCCGCATCTGTGATCCTCAGTTCCTTCCAGCAGAAATTTCCACTCTTCATAATTCGTTCTCCCGTCTTGGCTACCCTTCCCATTTCATAGACTCTGCCCTCTCACGTGCTAAACGCAATTTCTTCTCTCCCAAACTCTCTACTCCTGGGAACTCTTCTATCCTCTGCCTTCCCTACATTTCCGGTCTTTCTAATCTCAACAATTCTCTCCGTCCCTTAGACATCAAGCTTACCTTCCGCCAGACTAACACTCTTCGCACTAATCTCGTTCATACCTCTCCTCCCTCTACAGATGTTCCTGGTGTCTACTCTATTTCTTGCTCCTCCTGTCCTCTTCAATACTTCGGAGAAACTGGTCGATCTCTTTCTGACAGACTTAGGGAGCACAAAAATAGTGTTAGGCTTGCCGACACTAACAATGCTCTTTTCTGTCACGTCAGAGATCATAGCCATCCTATTGACTGGTCTTCTGCTAAAACTGTCTTCCCTACTTCCAACTCGAACAGTCGCCGTCTAGTTGAATCCTCTCTAATACACAACTTTCCTTGTATGAACCTTAGCCCTGGCTTCGTCTCTGTAGATGCCTTCCTCTCCCACTACATTGTAAAATGCTCCAAACTTCAGAACACCCGTGACTTAACCTGACTCCTCATTTTTTCTTTTTCTTTTTCTTCTTCTCCCTCTTCCCCTTTCCTCTTTCCTTTTCTCCTCTGGGTTGTCTTTCTCTCTTCTGTCTCGTGTTTCTGTTCCTTCTTCATTTATTTCACCACTTCCCCTTTCACGCACCTCTGTGCGCTTGCTCTCCCTCTGTGGGCACCTAGCTCTCTTGCAGTGCTCCCCTTCCTTTGTATTTGACTGGCTCGTCCTCCTTATTTCCCACTTCTACCACTACCACTACTACTACCTCTTCTACTACTACTACTACTGATGAAATTAAGACACATGTGCGGCGTCTGGGTGTCTTTGTTGTGGACGTTTCGCCATCCAGTGGCTGGCTGGATGGCGAAACGTCTACGATAGGGATGCCCGGGTGTTGCGCATGTGTCTTAATTTCATCTTGTCGGTATTATATACCATTCTTGTACTACTACTACTACTACCACCACCTCTTCCTGCCTATATATAGCCGTCCTGCTCCACTTCTGGTTAGTGTGACTTTGTCAATGGTCCAAGTCGGACCGAAACGTCGTCGTAAAGTGGAGACAGAAAGGATTCCAGAAAGCAGGAGTGGTGGGGTATACCGTCAAGTGCTTGACACAATACATATAAAAGAGGAGGAGAAGGTGAAGAGGGTGTTATGTGAACTAGATACCAAAAAGGCGATGGGGCCGGACAACGTCTCTCTGTGGGTCCTGAGAGATGGTGCAGAGGCACTCTGTGTACTACTAACAACAATGTTCAACACATCTGTCGAAACAGGGTGACTACCTGAGGTATGGAAGACAGCAAATGTAGTCCCAATTTTTAAGAAAGGAGACAGGCAAGCAGCAGTAAACTGCCAACCGGTGTCAATGACATGTACGGTATGCAAAGTCACAGAGAAGATTATCAGGAGAAGAGTGGTGGAGCACCTAGAAAGGAATGAGCTTATTCACAACAACCAGCACGGTTTCAAAAAAGGAAAATCCTCTGTCACAAACCTACTGGAGTTCTATGACAGGGTGACGGTAGTAAGGCAAGAGAGAGAAGGGTGGGTAGATTGCGTTGTCTTGGACTGTAAGGGATGGAATTGCAATGGATTGGAGAATGCCTGACAGGGAGGCAACAGCGAGTCATGGTACATGACGAGGTGTCAGAGTGATTGCCTGTTACGAGCGGGGTTCCACGGGGGTCACTCCTAAGACCGGTGCTGTTTCTGATGTGTGAATGACATGACGGAAGAGATAGACTCAGAAGTGTCCCTATTTGCAGACGATGTGAAGCTAATGAGAATTCAGTAGGATGAGGATCAGGCAGGACTACAAAGGGATATGGACAGGATGCAAGCCTGGTCCGACAACTGACTTCTATAGTTTAACCCCACCAAGTGCAAAGTCATGAAGATTGGGGAAGGGCAAAGAAGACTGTGGACAGAGTAGTCTAGAAAGCCAAAGACTGCAAATCTCACTCAAGGAACAGCTTCTTGGGGTGATTATAATACTGAGCACATCTCCTGAAGCGCACATCAACCAAATAACTGCTGCAGTATATGGGCGCCTGGCAAACCTAAGAATAGTTTCCGACATCTAAGTAAGGGGTCATTCACGACACTGTACACCGTGCACGTTAGGCCCATATTGGAGTATGCAGCGTCAGTATGGAACCCACACTTAGTCAAACACATAAAGATATTATAAAAAGTACAAAGGTTTGCAACAAGACTAGTCCCAGAGCTGAGGGGGGTTTGACCTACGAGGACAGGTTAGGGGGAACTCAACCTGACAAAACTGGAGGGCTGGAGGGATAGGGGAGACATGAAAACGACGTATGAAATACTGAGAGAAATTGACATGGTGGATAGAGACAGCATGTTTCAGAGAGGGACACAGCAACAAGGCGTCGCACCCGGAAGTTGAAAACTTATATGAGTTACAGGGATGTTAGGAAATACTTCTTCAGTCATAAAGTTATCAGGAAGTGGAACAGTCTGGGTAATGATGTACTGGAGACAGGTATGATGAAGCTCTTGAAGAAAGTAGAGAGTGGACCTAGTAGCCACAAATGAACAGGCGAGGCCAGGAGCTATGTCTCGACCCCTAGAACAACAATTAGGTAAGTACACACACACTGAAGGTCAACTCAGGATCAGAAAATCCTTCAACTTACATTTTCATGTTATCGACAACTTTCTCAATACCAACTTTTTCAAAATAATGAGGAAACAGTATTTAAAATAAAGTATAACATTTTAAAATATCAACTCAAGAAGCTTGATTTCACGTTTTACTTTAACTTTTTTATTATTTTTTCAAAGATTCAACAAAAAATTTAATTCAAAATATTTTTTTTTGTAAAACATCTGTTATAAATACGATTATGTTTCTGATTATCAGACTGGTATAATTATCACCCTTTTAAACTAGTTTATTTTATTTTAATGTGACAGTGTTGCTCTCTCTCTCTCTCTCTCTCTCTCTCTCTCTCTCTCTCTCTCTCTCTTATATATATATATATATATATATATATATATATATATATATATATATATATATATATATATATATATATATATATATATATGCAATAAGATCACAGTAAACAGGTGATTTCAGAATATGCAAAACAACCACTCTGAAAGAATAGAGAAATTCCAAGCGCTTTCGTGACTACTCACATTATCAAGGAACTATGAAAGTAAAGCATCCAAGGAAGCTATATAAGGGGTCTGGTCGGCACCTCACTATCAGATCCCACAACGGTTTAAACACGTGACGCGCGGCGAGCCAACTTGGAAAGGTCCTTGGCACAACTCACCCCCCAAACTATTCTACCCAAGAAATAAGAAATTTTAAAGATTATTTGTCCAGTGTATTATTAAATTCTTCCCAAATTCTATTAATTATAAATGGATCTAATTTATATAAACCAAAGGAAATATTCATATTATTGTCAAAACTGCTTTTTATGAAACAAGATTCAATTATATTCCTGTCGACCATGGACTTGCTTGATACTACTTTCTCAACTTTTTGAAAATCAATTGGATGGTTAAAATCTCTTACATGAATAAATAGAGCATTGGAATCTTGTCCAGTTCTAATGCTATATTTATGTTGTTTTAATCTTAGTTCGAGATTTTTACCAGTTTGACCGTAATAAACTTTATCGCAAATTTTACAAGGAATCTTATAGACACATCCATCAGCATTTTGGGGGGAATTCTTTATCAAAAGTTTTTTTACTGTATCGAGATTTTTGAATACAACTTTAATATTAAAAGTCTTAAGAAGAGAAGGCATATCAACCAAGTTTTCATGGTAAGGGAGAACCAACATATTTTTATTTGAATAAGGCTGGTTGTCCCTTTTTGGATTGTAAAAAGTATTTCTGGCAACTTTAAAAGATTTATCAATTACATTTCTTGGGTATTTTAAATCATTACCTATTTCATAAATTTTGGATATTTCCTCATCTATGAACTCAGGACTACAAATTCGTAAAGCTCTCAGAAACATTGATGAGAAAACAGACAGTTTGACTCTATCTTGATGCGAGGAATAATAGTGGACATAGGAACAGTTATTAGTAGGTTTTCTGTAAATTTTAAATTTGAATTCATTATTACCCTTAATAATTAAAACATCTAGAAAAGGCAATGAGTTATTTTCTTCAAACTCAACAGTAAAGTTTATTGAATGGGCTAAGCTATTTAATTTTCCAAGGAAATGGTGTATATCTACATTTTTGGGCATAAGACACAAAATATCATCAACATATCT